>NC_039243.1:29770568-29935568 GCF_003368295.1 Carassius auratus | reverse complement strand
GATTAAAATTCACAGACTTAAACAAAATGCTAAAACCTAAAAAGTACATTGACACTGAACTAACACTAAACTTAAAATATAGCTGATTAAATTAACACTAATGCCATGGTCTGGATCAATACATTTGATTGCATATACAATACAAAAATTGCATATGACCATTTAGTCAGCAACTTTAATTACGTTTTGGATTATCAGATGATAATTATGGAAGCATGTTTCCACTGAATAAATCCTAAAACAAGGTAACTGCTTTTTATCTCACAATTCTGACAAAATTGTGAGTTACAAAGACAGAATATATAATGAAAGTCGCAAAGAGTTCACATCTCGCAATTCTGCCTTTTTTCTTTACTTTATAACTTTTTGGATTTATAACTCGCTTTATAAGTCAAAATTGCAGAATGAACTTGAAATTTTAAGGAAAAAAAAGTCAGAATTGCGAGTTTATATCACAAAATTGTGAAATAATAAAGAGTCTCAATAACCTTGCTTTATTTTTTATTTAGTGGCGGAAACAGGTCTTCCATAGATAATAACTAACTGCAACACTAGGGGGCACTATATTGATAATGCATTCAGTTAATAGCCTGTACACAAAAAAAAACTACATGACCAGAAAAACATGGACATCACCTTCTTATTAACTAGTTTGACTATATAAGAATTCTAGGATTTTATTAATAATTAAACTATATTTTGTGTGGATGATATGTCCTGTTAAAATATTTTTCATGATTTATCTTTATGATATGTATGCGTTTCATTCTTTGCCTTCTCTTCAGTGGTTACGACATTCCTCTGAACCCCCTACATTTGATTCCATTCTACGCTGGAGCTCGTTTCCATGATTTCCATCACATGAATTTTGTGGGCAACTATGGATCCACATTCACCTGGTGGGACAGACTTTTCAACACTGATTCCCAGTTTAAGAAACATTACTCACAACATAAAGCTGTGAAGAGCGACTGATGCCTCACCATCGGCCAGAACAAGCTGTTTCTCATGGACTCCCGTCTGGGCTTTGGTTGCTCTGATGCATTTTCATTGTCTTCCACTGCACTCGCTCACTCTTAAGTATTTAAAACCGGACTGAATGGATTCAAATCAATGCCGGCTTCTTACAGCACTGTGCCTTTGAAAAGAGAAAACACACCCCACGGCTCACTGTGCAACAACAGACTGTTTATTAGGAATGAAACAATTTCAGCCTGTTCTGTGCTCTCTATTATAAACATTCATCTGTCTCAAATAATAATGACATTATTCTTTAAATGCACTTTACTTTCACCTAAACAAAGATGCAATGTTTTAAATTGATATTTTTGTAATGTTTTTTTTTCTTTACTTTTTTTTTTTTTTTTTTGCTAAAGATTTTATAACTTTCCACAGTGACCATCTATATAGCATATTAGATATGCTTTTGAAAGGATTTGGAGAACAAATTATATATATAAAAAAATTCATAAGGGAGAAAGCTAATTGAGATGTTAGTTTGTTCATTTAAATGCAACTTAATTAAAAACATAAATCAACTCTGCAGTTGTGCTGTATTTAAACAGTGAGAGCGTCCAAACATTTCAGTATGTGTTTTCATCACGATTCACATTCCCCAGCGTTGATCATCTTACACGTCAAATTACATCATGTACACAATACATGGTGGGTAGACATTCCCAGAACAGAATATACATACTACAATTTTTTATGTGTCACATGAGGTAATGTAATGTAAATATTATTGTATGTAAATAACCATATGGATTGAATAGACAGTCAAATATTACAGTATGTAAATTATCCAATGGAAAGGGTAGATGGCCGTCCTTTTATCTAAATACACAGTGTACAGTAATGAAGTACTTTCTTATTAGTACTTCAAGTACTTGTGCTAAAGTACAGTTTTTGGAAATTTCCACATTACTCGTATGCAAGGTTTTGTTGACTTGATATTTTTTCCTTAACTAAAGAGGAAATCTATGCTTTTACACTGCTACATTTTTCCAGTCCCTTTCATGACATTAGCAACTACAAAATTGCAAAAATGATTTTTTGCTACAGTTTAAATTCTTTTGAATCCACCCTTCGTTTGTGAAGGGTTTTAAACAAAAACTCATTTCATTATGTTGTTGCATAGATTTATGTTAATATATAGGCTGCTACTTTGTTTTTGTGATTCCAAAGACCATTCGATTGATTCAGTTGCATTGAATCAAACCGGTTCACAAAGAGGTCTGTGTCGAGAGACATTCAGAGCGTAAACCAAATTGCCCTCTTTATTTTATTTACATTTTTTGTTTATTTTTTGAATGCTTCGATGAGATGCTTGTCGGTATGACATCACTAACATTGACTAAATCCAGACATCTCTTCACGGGTGCTGGTCATATGGGTTCCTGCTTCACAAGCTCATTCTGGGGTTACATGGGGACCACTGAGCTCTAGTTTAGATTAATAGTTGGGGTGTAGCACTAGGAACCTCTAGGGGACCTCATGAAGCCGTGAGGTGGGTGGCTTGGCCAGCAGGGGGCGCCTTAGATCCTAATTAAAAAAGTTTTTATAACTGTGTTTCTAAAAAATAGACTCATCTCACTATGTGTGTGGTATTACCCTTTGATACAACACTTCAACATGGCACTGCCACAGCACTTTTTGTGAGGGTTATTAAACTATCTATTTTTGTTATATATGTAGTTATAGTTTATATTTATATCAATATATACTTCTTTGTTTTGTATGTTTCTGTGAAATTATAATAACTCAAGATCAAGAAGTAAATGATGATTGTATCAGTCGGTGATCCTAATGGAACGTTTAGCTGGGTATTGCAGCCCGCTTTCTCTTGTAATTATATTATAATTACTTCCATGTGTAATCAATGGATTTTACTTTAACATAGAACATGAGTATAACATTTCAACATTTCAAATAATTACAATATTACTCAAGTAGGAGTTTAGGACCCACTTTATATTAAGTGTCCTTAACTACCATCTGCTTACATTTCAAATTACTTATTTGATAGAGTGCACTTATTGTACACATGCATATTTTACACATGCGTACTTATATTTGAAAATACCATCCTGTAATTACATCTGTAATGTAGTTAAATCTATAATTACACCATTGACCCCTAAGCCTAACCAGACCACCAAACCTGTCCCTAGCCTCACCCATATCCAACCTCAATCAATTTAACATGAACACTATAAGTGTATAGTGTTATATAATCCATCTGACCTTTGGATACTTAATGCAACGCTGCAATTCGATTTCGTCATAACTTAAGCCACGCCCCTGCAGGGGTAGCACCGTGCGCGTTCGCCAGTTGCGCGCTGCGCTTCCACTATCTCAAGCGCGTCCCCGCGTGCGCACGCATCCGTTCTGCTGCGGCTCTATACGGTACACGACACAGAAAACGAGAGACGAGGAAAACCAGACAGGAAAGAAAAGGAAGACTGACAGGGGTGCCAAGAGCGACAGAATAGGAATAGGCGGAGAGAGAGAGAGAGAAGGGTCGAGTGCTTTGAGAGACGGGAGTGATGATGACAGCGGCGGTGTTCTGCGGGGCTTTGCTGATGCTGGCTCTGGCCTCGGCCGGGGATGCTGCGGGGGAAGGCGGAATCTCGTTCGAGTACCACCGATATGAGGAGATGCGGAAAGCGCTGGTGTCCGTGTGGCTGCAGTGCCCCTCCATCACCCGCATCTACACGGTGGGCGAGAGTCACGAGGGCCGAGAGCTTCTGGTGCTGGAGATGAGCGACAACCCTGGGGTCCATGAGCCTGGTGAGAGAGGATCATTCGTTGTGTCAGATTATAATGAAGGAAGGCAGACCATCGTTGCATTAACTAATGAAGCTCTGTAGAGCAGCACAAGCAAGCATCTTCCTTTGTGTGTGCCATGTTTATCCATTGTACATGAAATTAAATCAGACTTTTAATCACTAAAGGGGGTTCTTCTTATGAAATAACCACCTTTGACATTTTGCAATTTGTATATTTAGACTATTACATGTTTCAGGCTCTTTACATACACAGGCGAGGAGCCCAAGGCGAGCCAGACATCCACTCGATGGCTATTGAAATTCATTATTTTTTAACATTCAAATTTGTAATGCAGACTTGTCTCTAGGTCTGTTGAAACCCAACAGTGATTGCATTAGAAACTGTTTTGCAGGGTCATAATGGTGTGTGCTGTTTCATTTAATCATGTTCCAAGTGCTTCATAAATCATCGCGCGGATGTCTATCGCTGCTCACTGTGACGCGCAGGTGCGCTTTGGTGTGGTCTGCGCGCTCCCGGGGCTCACTGTGCGCGTGGACGCCATTTTGCGAGGGTTGCAGAAACGCACTACTTCTTACTAAATTTATAGATGCATTAACATAAATATTGATTATATCGTTTATTAGCTTACTTATAGAGACTGCAGAGTAAAGTGTGAAGGAGCCTTCGGTTGTCTAAATGAGGGCCAGTGTTGTCTGCTGTCATTATTCTAGAAAAATACAACATTAAAAAAAAACCTCGATTGCTGAATGTTGGAGCCATCAGACTAAAGTATTTCAGAGAGTCTTAGAATAAAATAAGAATTTTTGAAGTGCACATTCAGATCTTTATTTTAGGCCTACATATGCCATTCCTCTAATGGTTGCACAAGACAGGGTTTGAGTAATAAAGGCTTAAAACATGAAAGTAATATTCATGCTGGCATTTAGTTTGTGTTGTGTAGGCCTATGTAGGCTACTATGGTTTTAAGTCTTTGATGTGGAGCTGTGTATACTAATTAGTTCATTTAGTGTGCTCTATTTAGATTTGGGACTGGAACAGATTAAGCTAATCACTAAACAACTCCAACTGAAACCTATAGAGACGCATCGGTTATTTAGGAGTGTTCATTTTTTGATATTTTGTGTTCTGTCTTCAGTACGTGATTACTGAAGCTCAATATGATGTGTGCTATTATATTTATAGCTTATCAATATCAATAAAACACATTTTGATTAGCTAAAACAGACTTGAATTTATAAAACAAGTACCTATCTTTACCCTATAATGTAATTTATTCTGACTAGATTGAAGTCATTAATTATCATCATTAGTTAATTCATTAGAACTCACAACAAAGCATTTATTAATCTAGGTTATTTTTAAATTCTGTATTTACTAATATAATATTTGCGTTTCAAATTGAATAAATTAATGAAAAATATTTAAAATAAACATTCTCTGTTGAATAATAATAATAATCATTTTTTTAAGAAGAAATATTGAATGTATTAGTTGACAGTAATACCAAGGTAGTGGTTAGTCTTAATGGAGTCCGACAAGTAAAAAAACAAAATTACATTAATCCATTAAAATAAAAATAAAACAATACAATAAAACATGCAAACCCAATATTCATTCAAAAGATAAAAATCAGCAATTAACAGAGTACTGTACCATTAAATATTCTTTTAACGATTTTTCAAACCTCATTTTACTTGTTAAAAAACAGTTAATGTCTGATGGCAATTCATTCCATATTTTCATTCCTCTATACATTACAGTGCTTTAGAACAAGAAGCAAAAATATCCTTTTAATGCATGCCTGGTGTTAAAATTATGACTAGCATTACTATACAAATGTTAAAAGTACAATACACCTGAAACTCTCGATACGGAAATATTTCTTATAAAACATAGCAGAGAAACAATTGCCCTATCCTTCACCAGTAGCCAACCTAGAATTTATTGCATTCTCAAAATATTAACCCTTCTCTTACAGTTCAGCATTAGTCGTGCAGCTCTATTCTGGACTAATTGTAACTTTTCGAAGTCTTTACTTGATGCACTCGACCATACCACTGGACAGTAGTCTAAATAAATAAGAACCATTGTTTGCACATCTTCATGGCCCCTGTTCCTTAAATAGTATGGTTGGTTCTCCGTATGTGTGTTTGCATGGATATGACTCATTGCATTAAGTCCTTTATTGCTAGCAGATGAGTTTCCAGCACCACCCATACCGTGTAGCCGTGGTCAACCCACTCAGCAGCAGCAGCGTACAGATGCAGGAGTGAGAACGGGATATCAAAGACAGGTCGGGTGCTGCTAGTCTTGAGTGTTACAGCTGGGCAGAAATAGCTGTTGTCCTAGAGACAGATCAGCTTAGCACTGTGAGCCATGCGCTTCCCTGTGCTCAGTCAGATGAGGAAGAGATGAGTGGAAGAATTAGCGTGCGATGCCACGCGCTCAGAAACAGGCCATCTGGTGCTCTGCTGAGTGAGCATGTGACAACACCTAGATCAGATGCACACATTCACACATACGATTAGATCTGGTCTTTTTATTGCTTTGTCTTAAAGGGATAGTTCACCCACAAATGAAAACTCTGTGTCATTATTTACACACCCTTATGCTGTTCCAAACCTGTATGAGTTTCCTTCATCTGTTGGACAGAAAAGAAGATATTTTGAAGAACAGTTGACGGTAGCCATTGACTAATGGTATGAAGAATAAAAAAAAAAATACTATGAAAGTCAATGGATACCGTCAACTGTTTGGTTAATAACATACTTTTTCAAAGTATCTTTTTTATATTCATACACTTTTGGAGTAAATGACAACAATTTTCATTTTTGGATGAACTACCCCCTTTTCAAACTGATCAAGCGTTTTGTATTTCAATATTAATATTGCATGTTCATATTTTCAGATAGCACTTTCCGCTAATTGGTATTCTGTGGTTTTTATTTATTTATTTAAAAGCATTTGAAGGACACATGGGGCCCTATCTTGCACCCAGCGCAATTGATTTTGTACACCGACGCATGTGTCATTCCTATTTTGCACCTGCGCAAAGCGCGCTTTTCCCTCCACAGAAGCACGTCGCTAAACTAGTGAATGAACTTGCGCTCCCTGGGCGGTTCAGCGCAAAAAAGGAGGCGTGGTCCGGCGCAAACAATCCCTGGTGCTATTTTGCTGTTCCATTAAACGATTGCGCGTTGCGCGTTGTTCATTATGCTATTTGAAGGGCGCATGCTTGACCATAGTGTATAGCGTGCACAACGCGCATACACTTTGCTCATGTAATCTACACAGATGCAACAGTTATTTTTGCAAATCATAAATTGTTACACTAAAAAAATATTAACACTTGAGATGACGGAAATCATTGTGGTGTGCCACGAAGATGTGAAAAAATAGGCATAAATCTAGCTTACAAATTATTGAGGCTAATTGTAGTAATTAAGGATCAGACCTGTTTGAGGTCATATATGTAGCTATATAAGGACATCTGACAAATTGGTTTGTCCGTCAAGAACCATGAAAAAAATTGTGGCTATTTCCTCCCACGCCTGTTTAACCGACGCTATTTTGGGTGGGTTTCTCCCATCCCCATACAACACAACTTCTCTGTCTTTCACTGCTCTTACAGGAACACCAGTCTCCTCGGCTGTGAACCGCTCCTGGCGTGCGCCTGGTAAATACGCCTAATAATAGCAATCCATAATGGAACTTGCGCACCTGCTTTTAAAGGGAATGTTGGATGACGCTCTGATTGGTTTATTTCACGTTACGCCCAAACAACACCTATGAATAATGAAGCTACTTCAGACCAACCCATTTTAGATTTGCGCCGGGCGCAAGAGCCATTTATCCCGCCGGGAAAATAGCAACAGCGCCGAGACCCGCCCACAAACTAAATTGCACTTAGCGCTTTGACACTTGCGTTTCTGATCGTTAAAATAGGGCCCATGGTGTTCGTTTTGAAAAATACATAAAATCATTCAAAAGTACCATTGTTTGTCGTTATCCATTGAATTGAATATATATATATATATATATATATATATATATATATATATATATATATATATATATTTATAATTTTTCATTATTGTCCAAAATGTAATATTTCACTGTATCCCACATGTTGTACAATCCTGTTACCGGATGCATTTTCCCAAATGGGAAGAAAAGTAATTAATATTAGTCCATTGTTAATTTTTTTTACACATTTTGTTTATTCATCAAACTTAACCATTGCTCAAGTTATTGTAAGAAAAAAAAATGGTTGGGAACATGGAAAAAAATATATTTTAATCAATAAATACAAAAAACATAAACCAAACAAAACTTGCTAGAAAGTAGCTAAATCATGGCTAAACATGCAACCCTGTGACCCACTTTGCCATAGTTTAAAAATATATAATTAAATTAATTAAATTTAATTTAATTTAATATAAATATTTAAACATTATTTTAAAATTAAGCAGTTCAGCCTCAAATTAAGATTATGTCATTGTTATTCTCCCTTATGACTTGAGTGATGAAGGAATTCTCATTTTTGGGTGAACTAGCCAGAGATGTATAGTAACGAAGTAGAACTACTTCACTACTAAAAAGGCGGTATCTGTACTTTACTAGAGTATTATTTTTTTCTCCTTCTTCCACTTTTACTTCGGTACATATTTTCGCTGAGTTTAATACTTTTACTCCGATATTTTTTTTATGTGCCTCATCGTTACTCGTTACAATTATAAAAAGGTTACGAATCATTCCATTACAAACCACTGCCAGAACTGTAGATGGCAGGTTTGATGAAGCTGCCACATCATTGAGCGAATCAAGCGAGACTGAACTGCTGTGAAGAGAGAGATGAACACCGAGCCGAGCCAGATAATGACTCGTTCACGAGTCAAGAACCGGTTGCATCGGTTTTCGGATGACCAGTAACGTTAGTTCTTTCTGACATTTCGATTCAATAAACCAGTTGAAGAAAACAGTTCACCGATTCTTTTGCGCTCGATGCAATGGCGTCATTGGCGTTGACTGCACATGGGCTCATAACATTAACACAGAATCAGTTCAGAATCAATCACCAAAAGAATCAGTTCGGTTCCAGACGCTCTGTGTGTCGGTTTGCTTCACGCTAAATCACACATGCGCAGTATCATCAGCTCCTCGGTTCATGAATCGGACGCGTCTGACAGAAACGGTTCTTGACTCGTGAACGAGTCATTATCTGGCTCTGCTCGGTGTTCATCTTCAGTTCTCTCTTCACAGCAGTTCAGTCAGTGTACTGTTTGAGTCAATGAATTACTCCGGTATATTGGTTTGTTTTAACTCAGAGGGAGTGTCAGACACATTAAACAAGTTAACAGCTTAATTCATCTGTGGATTAATGCGTATTGGAGACGCGAACCGTTTAAAACGATTCAGTTCGAATGTCATCGAATGATTCGTTCGCGAACCAGATATCACAAACTGCTTTGTTTTTAACTGTCTTACAACAGACACGTAAGAGAAGACAATGCTGAATAAAGTCATAGTTTTTGCTATTTTTGGACCAAAATGTATTTTCAATGCTTCAAAAAATTCGAAATGACCCTCTGATGTCTTACGGGTTTGAAACAACATGAGGGTAAGTTATTAATGACATCATTTTGCAAATTGGGCTAACTAACCCTAGTAACTGTTTTTTGTTTACAAGAAGTTACAGCCAAAGGAATTGTGATTGTCCTTTAGGTTAATCATTTGAAATAGTAAAAACAATATGTTCAAACTTTTGACTATTTTCTTTAATAGCTACATAACACAATACTTCTACTTTTACTTTCAGTACTTGAGTAGTAAATTTTAAAATAAACTACTTGCAATACTTAAGTACAAAAAATGTTGAATACTTTAGTACTTCTACTTAAGTGTGGTGCTTAAAGAGCACTTCTACTTCTACTCAAGTCACTTTTTTGATAGAGCACTTGTACTTTTACTCAAGTATGGTTCTCTAGTACTTTATACATCTCTGGAACTAGCCCATTAATTTTTATGTTCATTTAAATATTTAATGCTTCAAAATAAGAAAAGCTATTCTACAGTTGTTTGACATCTTAAGGTTAATAATGAAAACTTTCTAAAAGGTTAAGCACCTCTTTTCACTGACCATATGTTAGAAAAACGAGAAATTTCAGGCTCTATTCATGGAAACTGTCATATATTATTTCTATCTATACATTTCCCCACTGTGTTGTACATATTTATTGTACAGAAAAAGAAGAGAATATCTGAAACAGTTGAAGCTCTCTGTCTCTTTCTGGGTTTTTGCACAATGGGTGTGAAGAAAGTGTATCTTCCAGTGACTGAAAGTTCATTAATAATGCAAGCTAGAGGGATCCCACGTCTGCTTTCATCTCTCTCTCTCTCTCATAGATCACACAATATGTTTAATGAGATCATTAGTTATTTTGGACAGGAATATTGTTTAGTTATACAGTGTACAGCTTTCCTTTTCTTTAATCATCATCGTCTCTACAGTCAGATTGTTGTTGAGGTCGTATGAAACAGCGTACATTTCCCGGCCTTCTGTGTTTTCACTAAAAAAGTGTGCTGAATCAGTCATCTATGTCTCCTTTGGTCAACATGGGGATGGAAAAGCAGTGTGTCTTTGACGTTACTAGTAGTGTTTGCGTATGTCTTTAAGACCTGCGTCATAAGCACACACATCCTGACTGACTGAACTGATGAATTCACGCATGGATGGGCTAAGTACAAAGAACAGGATGGAATCAAAACTAAATGTGTAATGCTGACGTTTGAGGTTATAGAGAGGAAGAGAGTCTTTGATGTTATGTAAATGATGTTGTGATTTATTTGTCATCATGTGGTCATATGAAGATCAGAATGATTAGAATAAAACCACTTCCTCTCTCTTTTCCTCGCATGAAGGTGAGACAGCAGTTTCTGCTCTCTAAGGCACTGCGTTTCTCATCTCTGAGCTCGCTCTTCTCTCAATGTGGCAGTAAAGACATTTATAAAGTAAGATTTAGCTATTTCAAATAAATCCTTTTTAGGAATTCTGAAAAATGTATCACAGTTTGCACAAAAAATATCAAGCAGTTTTCAATGTTAATATTAGAAAGATTTCTGAAGGATCATGTGACACTGAAGACTGGAGTCATGATGCTGAAAATTAAAATTTGACATCATTTTATAATATATTCGAATAGAAAGCATTGAATATTACCATCTTTACTGTATAAATGTAGCCTGAATGAGTCATTTATAAAATCTTGCAAATGTTTAAATTGCATCAAGATTAACTCCATAAATTTGTTAGATTAATCTTCATTTACTGTATTTATCAGCAATCCTAATGAATATATTTATCTTACTGTGGGACCCAGTATACAGACTACATTTGCTTGCTGATGAAATCGTGGAATGTTTACCAGTCATTCTGTGACATTTCATCTTTATTCAAGAGTTTTATTCAAGGCAGATAGTTAGTAAGTATGATAACTTCACTTGTTAGATATCTAACTCTCCCTTAAATATGAGTGTATTGAACATCGGTTTAAACAAAAGAGACCTTTCAGTTACATTTATACACTTTTAGACTTAATAAAGGCTTTGGGTTTGTCTAACAAACAGATGTGAAGGTACACAAATAATAAAGTTAAATAAATTTAAGAAACAGTACACTGTCTCTTTAAATGTTTGTCTTGAAGAATTGTCAAAAATGAGGTTAACAGATACCTTGTAATAGTTCTTGTCTTTCAATTCTTTGTTAGAAAGAGAACAAAGAGAAAGAGGGATAAAGAAGGCAGGGAACAGAAACAAAGCTGAGAGGACGTGAGTGTGTGAGAGATGTGTTGATGTTACAGAATATGTTTCGAGAGAGAGGCAATGATGACTGTTTGGCTTTGAAATGTGTTATTTTAGTCTTTTTGTTTGTCAGTTTCTCTGACAGATGAGCAGTTTTTCCTTCTTCACCTCATCTGCGCCGCACATGATTTCCTCATCACTGCTATCCAGAAAGCTTTACTTTCTATTGGATAAGATGCACATTATAACTGTGTTTCTGTTTCGTAATGAAGGGGAAGTTTGTTCTTCACAACCTTGTGTGGGATTTCACACTTTTGCAATCATCTTTGCTGAAAACCCTTCGCCCATCTCGTTTCATTTTGAGACTACATGTGTAAAAACAATTATGACATGAACATTCACAGCACCTCTCATAGAACTTTCTGTAAGTATTACGTAGTCATTAATGTAAAATAGTAAAGGCAACATTTCAGTTTGACTGACACCTGTACCAATATTCATTTTTAAGATGATGATTTAAGAACTTTTTAATAAGACAAATGAATTTTCCAGAACAACTTTACATAGCTATAATGCTATGAAAAGTATTATTCTTTTTTAGATATTTATAATGGATAAAAACAAACAATAATTAAAATCTTATATCATTTTCCATACTAATGATTCCCTGCAGTTAAGTTGTTTCTGCATCATATTTTTGAAAAGATGACTCGTACCAAAAAACAAATATGCAAAAAAAAAAAAAAAAAAGTTTGGATGTTTTTTTGTTTATTTCAGAACGTTGATGTCTTTGAATTTAATTTACATATATTTTTATCAGTAACACTTTAGTTTGGGGACAAATTCTCACTATTAGCAAACTGTTAAATATTATTTATTTGCTGCTTATTAACAGTTAGAAAGGTAGTTGTTAAGTTTAGGTGATGGTTATGGTTAGGTAAAGGGATCTAAAATATGATCGTTCAGAATAAAGCATTAATATGTGCTTTTTAAGTGCAAAAAAAAAATGAAAACACCGTCACTTTTGTCTCTCACACACTTTTTCGCACTCACCTACCCATCTACACACATTACACATTCATCCGCACATTTCCTGCGGACAGGCCTGGGAATACTTTACTTTGACTTTAACATCTGTGAAAGAGCTTGGCGGTAATTTCATTTTGATTGGAGTTTCAAAGTCTGGTTGTAAATGTGACAGGGACATACGTCCTTATTTAGGAGCTTGAACACACACACACACACACACACACACTGTGGATATTGTGCACATGCTGCTCTTTAATTGCGAGATGAAGAATATTAAGATGTTTAAGTAGGCAATGAAATAGACGGCTATAAAAAGGCCAAAGCCTGCAAGGACCCCTGCTGAATTAAAGCGGCGCTTCCATCTGCTTCCAATCTGTGTGCGCGGCAAATAAATGTGCGTCCAGTACTGTATCTGTATGCCTTTGTTTTCTTCCTTAACTGGTGTGTTGGCTTTTCTAAATGGGTCTGTCCAATGCAAACATCCTTTTCAGAGCCTATATAAGGTGCTTAAATATATTATATAATGTTTACTGCGCAAAAGCAGGTAAACCTTGCTTGTATGTTGTGTATCTGTATAAGCTCAGTGTGGTGTGATTATCAGGCCGAATTGTTCTCAGAAGCTCATGTTTCTGAGATTAATAAAGAAAAAAACTTCTAGTGTCCTTTCCTGGCCTTTGATGATTTGTGCTTGTTACCTGAGGGATGAAGTGTGTCAATGCTCATGTTTGAGCGTGAAAGTGTTGGGGAGGATTTAAGTGGGCCAGGGCTTTGTTGTGTGAAAGCAGAGAGGTTTCTGAAAGGTCATTAAAATGAGTCCAGGTTTGCTCTGGTTCAGATGATACTGTATATAATATCTGTTTTTTTTTTTTTTGTATAAGCATGTATATTTTATTGCACGAATGGTTTTATTAATATTTTTGAAGGTTTTTATATGAAGGTTGTGTGTAACTGGTTTGATTTGAATGTGAGGTGAAATTTATTTTATTCCTGTGGTTATCTATTAGATCGCCGCTGATTTGCCAATTTAGAGTAGTTAGGTATGGTTCTTTGTATTTAAATGTTTTGGTTGATTATATTGATTTATTTTCTAGATTGATTTTGTTTGTTGTTTTGGGTCTTAGGTCTCTCTGAAGCCTAGTACCACATATTGAATCTTTCTCTTCATCTTTTATATGAATTTAAACCTTCAATTTAAGGTGTTTTCTTTGGTTTCATTTCTGGTCTGACGGCTTGATGCGAGTCTTTATTCTTATTATTGCGTCTTAACCCTAGTGGACATCATATACTACTCCATCTGTGCAGTCAATCCAGCATTATGGATGTTATGATGATGAATATCCCCTCTCTCTCTCTCTCTCTCTCTCTCTGTCTTTATGCGTGTGTGTTGATCTTAACATCTGGCTAGGTGTTCTCAGAGGAGGAATTCTCAGTAAATCCACAACCTAGACCAGAATCATTCAACACACGCTATAAACAAGAGGAAACCAAAGTCATTAAAGCAAACAAATAAGACCATGTCTTGATTATTCAAACAGAGAGGACATTAAAAATAACCAAGAGGAAGTGTAACATCTCATATAAACTGAATAGAAAATAAAACAGCTCATAAAGTATCTAGTTTGACCTCCTGGTGTAGAAATGACTTAGTCTATAAATAGTTTCAGGCCCTATTTGTGGAAAGTGACAAGTATACTAAAATATCCTTTAACTATGTGGATATTCCTTTTATATATCTCAGTGTTTTTGAAACAGTTGACTTGATTTATTTTATGATTTCCAGTGTGCTTTTCTTGATATTTTACAGTTTTAATTTAAGTTTTGAGTTTTGCATTTAACAGTTTAATGTGGTGACTGTCTTAAAATGCCAAAAATTGTCAGTATGTAATGAACTCTTTTTTTTTTTTTTTTATATTTAATATTATATTTTTATTTGACATTGAATTTAAGTGAATCTTTCTATTCATCCTCAACCCAGTATCATGATTGTAAAATACATCATAAAATTTCTATAATAATTGCTAAATGAAATTGTCCATTTTGATTGGTTGGTAAGATACTGATGGTGTTGTTTTTGATATTTATGCATGTGATTCATGCAACTCAAATAGAACAGATCACTTTTAAAAGATAAAGCTTGAATTAAGATGCATCATTTAGCTGTTATTTGCATCGGTTGATTTGACTCACATGTGCACACAGCATGGGATCATGAACTGTGTTTGGTTTTGTGTGACAGGCGAGCCGGAGTTTAAGTACATTGGGAACATGCACGGTAATGAAGCAGTGGGCAGAGAGCTGCTCATCTATCTGGCTCAGTATCTCTGTAATGAGTACCAGGAGGGCAACGACACCATCATCGACCTGATCCACTCCACACGCATTCACATCATGCCCTCCATGAATCCTGACGGCTTTGAGAAAGCAGCCTCACAGGTACACACACACACACACACACAATGTAGCTATAGCCAAAAAAGAATTGCATGGGACAAAATTATAGATTTTTCTTTTATGCCAAAAATCATTAGGATATTGAGTAAATATCATGTTACTTGAAGATATTTTGTAGATTTCCTACTGTAAATATCTAAAAACTTAATTTTTGATTAGTAATATGCATTGCTAGGAATTCATTTGGACAACTTTAAAGATGATTTTCTCAGTATTTAGATTTTTTTTTTTTTTTTTTGCACCCTCAGATTCCAGATTTTCAAGTAGTTGTGTCTCGGCCAAATACATCAATAAAAAAGATTATTTATTCCATTTTCAGATGATGTGTAAATCTCAATTTTGAAAAACTGACACTTAAGACTTTGTAGTCCAGGGTCACATATGTTTGCAGTTTCTAAATATATATTTAGAGTTTATACATATTAACTGTAAAAATAAAAATGAAAATATAATGAGAAAATCTCATTCTTAAAAACAGTTGCATTTATCATATGTTCTCATATTTATTTTGTTAATAATATGATAAAGGTTTAATTTAGTTATAGTGTAGGCTAGGGGCAAACAACATGAGCAAAATCTTATATCAAAAAAATATTATATTTCAAAATAGCAATATATATCACAATATAGTTGTTTTTGCTTTAAGTAAGGTTTTTATGAAATTTCATAACTCTCATCATCAGTTTCAATATCACAAAAACATAGCTCTCAACCTTGACAAGACAAGTAAACATTATAAAATAAGAACAAAAAAAAAATAAAAATACAACCAATAGGACAAAAAACTGTAATACACATATAAAAACACGAACAATTAGACATGTGAAAAACTTTAAGCTCTAGAAATAAAAAATATTACTTAAATTGTGTTATGTACAAAAAACAAAAAACAAAAAAAAAAACATACACACTGCATAGTCTTCCCTTAATTCAGGGCCAGCGAGAGATTTTCTCTCTTTTGTTGTTTTTTTAGGCTGCTGTCACTTTAAGATCAAATGCACATATCAAATATACTGATACACAAGCATTTTCTTTCTCAACTGTTTTTGTTTGCTAACCTGTGTTTACAAGGACACATACACTTGACACATAACTGTGTGTTTGACGGTTCAAACCCAATGAGGCACAAAAGTTCAGTACACACACATTATGTGCGCATGTTTCAGGAGTTACCAGTTAGTGGTGACTCACTAAAATCTGATTAATTATTTTTTTCGTAGTACTATTAAATGGAACCCACAACAATGTAAAAACAACGCAAAATTTAGAGATAACAACAAGTGAGGTTTGTGTGATATTTTAACCACTGAACCAAAAAAACTGTTCAACTTGAGTTTTGTTGGCAGAATGTAGGGATGCTGATTTCAAGACACTTTATTTTGGTTTACCACATCCTTCTGCAGCCTGTGCTCACACAAGTGTGGGCTGTAACATTTCATGACACATTTGACTTTTAGATTCACATGTGTTTAGGGGATACCAAGAGATTATGAAGCACCTCACTGTGGTGTGGTTTACTGCACTGCTTTACTGATAACACAGCAAACATGCGTTCTGTCTGGGCTTTGGGATAGTTTCAGAGGTGATTTTGGGTATGGGTTTTATTTGTACATTAAATCAGTAACGGTTGTATTCAGGTTGGAACTCACTTTACAAGACTCTGGCTTTTCCTGTAGCGTCTGAAAAATGACAAATAACTGAAGTGATTTCCTCATTAGTCTGCAACTTATTCCCCACATCTCAGTCTGTTCAACTTTCACTGTTCATAACTTTATGTCAGCCCTGTCAAAAAAAAAATGTACTTAAAAAAATTATATGTGTGTGCGTGTGTTTTATAATAGATTCATATTTTTTTTATTCAGTAGAGATGCATTAAATTGACAAAATAATTATTTTAAGCTCAAAAAAAAAAATATTAAAAATTACTATACTTTACTGGTAGAAAAGCAGCATAAAAAATCTTTAAAAAAATAATATACTGTATATATATTGACAAGATGTACATACAAATTTGGAACCAATTTTTATTAATTTTTTGAGTGAACTATTTAAAAATTGAGATTTTTTATTTATTTATTTAGATTATGGCAATTTGGCTAATAGTATCATTATTCTCATAACTGTGTGCAGCCTGGTGAGATGAAGGACTGGTTTGTGGGCCGCAGCAATGCTCAGGGGATTGATCTGAACCGAAACTTTCCAGATCTTGATCGCATCATCTACATGAATGAAAGAGAGGGTGGATCCAACAACCATCTCCTGAAAAACATGAAGAAAGCTGTGGATGAAAACACCAAGGCGAGAGAGGCTATTTGTTAAATGTTGTAGCATGGTAGTTTTAGCAGTGCTCCGAGCATCATTATTTTTTGAGCTGGGGAAATGATTTTTGATCTGTGTGTTACAGCTGGCACCAGAAACTAAGGCTGTCATTCACTGGATTATGGACATTCCTTTTGTGTTGTCAGCCAATCTGCATGGAGGAGACGTGGTGGCCAATTACCCATATGATGAGACGCGTAGTGGTGAGAAAGCACCAAACACACACACACAAATGTATATATGGCGTATATACAGTACTGTAATGATAGATAAATATTTGAATATTAAAAAATACAAAATATTTGCATCATTCAACATCATTTGTCATATTAAGTTACATTTTCTATTAGTTGCTTTTAAAAAATGTTACCAAAATTGTGGCTCTCACAAGTATAGTGAATAAATGAGATCTCATATACCAGTTGATCATAGAATTAAACCAGGAAAACTGGTCATAGAATGTGATTGGCTATTTGTTTTGTTTGTCCACCAGGTTCTACTCATGAATATAGTGCTAGTCCAGATGATCAGGTGTTTAAGACTTTGGCTAAGGCCTACTCCAGCTATAACCCAGTGATGTCCGACCCAAACCGACCGCCATGCCGCAAGAATGATGATGACTCCAGCTTCAAAGAGGGCATCACGAACGGAGGAGCCTGGTACAGTGTGCCTGGAGGTATAATGAAACACTCATATACTCTATTTGTTATGTTTGGGTCTCCACATGCTTTGACAATGTTGTGATGAATAAAAAAAAGTCACTTAGTGTTAGTTGAAAACCTTTGATCTTTCCCTATCTCTGTCTGTCAGGCATGCAGGACTTTAACTATCTTAGCAGCAATTGTTTTGAGATCACCCTGGAGCTGAGCTGTGATAAGTTTCCTCCTGAGGACACACTCAAGCAGTACTGGGACCAGAACCGTAACTCACTGGTCAGCTACATAGAGCAGGTACAGCCCAATCCTCTCTGACGCCTGCTCTTTGTTTGAAGGCGGAGAGTTGTTTTGTTTTCTGTGAAGCTCAGACTCACGAGTCAGGATTAGAGGAGGCTAGGTTCATCCCTTCTTGATCCCTCGCGTCCTTCACAGGTTCACAGAGGAGTGGCGGGATTTGTGCGGGATCTACAAGGAAACCCCATCTCAAACGCTTCTATTTCTGTTGAAGGAATTGACCATGATATCACCACAGGTACACACACACACGCACGCACACACACACGCACAAACACGTATGTTTGTTTTTGTGAAAAGTGTGTTCATCCCATAGACGTAATGGTTTTTATACTGTACAAACTGTATATTCTATCGCCCTACACCAACTCTACACCTAACCCTAACCCTCACAGGAAACTTTATGCATTTTTACTTTCTTAAAAAAACGTAATTCTGTATGATTTATAAGTGTTTTGAAAAATGGGGAAATGGGTTATGTCCTCATAAGTCACCCTCTCCTTGTAATACCTGTGTCATACCCATGACATTATACAGAGTTGTGTCCTGATATGACACACACACGCACACACACAGCAATTTGAAATAATTTAAAGGCTAAGCACAGCTTATATATATATATATATATATATATATATATATATATATATATATATATATATATATATATATATATATATATATATATATATTACCTGATCAGTGACCTAGAAGTAGTGCAAAATATTAATATTTAATATTACAATTATTGTTAATTATTATACAAATGTATCAAATATATATTTTAATTAATACTTCTTTTATACCAGGTTTTGAATTTGGACTTTATATTTTTATTCCATGGATTTATGTGCTTCCTCATAAATATTATATTGTATAACTAAGCAAGTAATGAAATAAAGTTTTTTTTTTTTTTTACTTTTCAGAGAATTAAAATATTACAGATATTTACGGATAATAAAAAAGGTGTTATTGTTATTATATTTTAACAAAAAAATTGTGTTTTCTTTCCATGAAATTCTGTGTACATAAATTTTAAAAAGTGACTTGTCTCTGCAAATTAAGAGAGAAAATAAATAAGAAACAATTGTTTCACCTTTAAAACAATGAACTTGGTAACACCCAGTTAGGTTTCTGTTCAAAACTTGTGTGTGGTACTGCCCTCTAGTGGCATTTTTGGCCACTTTTTGGAAGTAAAATTTCAAACGTAAATCACTTACATATTTTTGATTGGTCATTATTTTCTTTAGCTAAGGATGGTGACTACTGGCGCTTGTTGGGTCCTGGTAACTACAAAGTGTCAGCATCTGCTCCTGGGTACCTGACTGTGGTCAAGAAAGTGGCTGTTCCCCATAGCCCTGTCACACGGGTAAACACACACCCTCTCTTCTCTCCCTTTTCTCATTGTATCTCACATCCTATTCTGATGTCTCCGTCTTTCTCACTCCCAGCTGGATTTTGAGCTGGAGTCGCTGGAAGAGAGGAAGGAGGAAGAGAAGGAGGAGCTCATGGATTGGTGGAAGATGATGTCAGAGACACTCAACTTCTAACTCACCTGAGGCTTTGGCCTACACAAGCATCATAGGTGTAAAATATTCATTGTTGTTGTATGTGTGTGCTCATCAACTTAAAATAACATAATTCAGTTTATTGGTTTGTTTTGGCTGTTTTGCATTAGAGGTACTGCATTTTTACATTTATAACAGCCATTCATTAAGCCATTCCTACATTAACAAAGACAACCAGTGTTACTCAGTATTTGCATATATGGTTGTCCTTGTAAATATGGATGAATATAAATAAATGAAATGCTATGTAGATCTGGTAAAGTGCTAGTTGACCCTATTGTAGGGTTTTTGCGATTTCGATCAACTAGGTTAGTGTTACTCTAGAGCAAGTTTCCTTCAGTCAAGCAAAGGTTATTACTGTACATGCACACACAGAAAAGAAACACGGAGAACACAGACATTTGATATTGTGGAGGCCAATTGACCGATTTATCACTCTTTTGTAAGGTTGTGTTTTACACTGATATTGTGAGATTATTTTGTAACTATGATCACCAATCACTCTAACCAATCAGAGAGCACTGTGTTGTGATGAATGTACATCAGCAATGAATATTACTATTTATTCTGACTATGACTGAAGCCATTGTAGACTCATTCACACCTTGATCTCAAGTCTCTTTCTGTCCCTGTGGGTTTCAATAAAATTATGCTTGATGTTTTGAACGGGAGTGCTTTTGATAAACCTGTTTCATTTACAAATGCTTTAATAATTATCATATCCAGACAATTGCTCAGATGAAAAGAAAATGGAAAAGGTTATCAATTGAACTCCTTTTTTATGTTATAAGAACTATATAGGAAACTAAATAATTCTGAACGTATGATAGCTATAAATCTGTATTATCTATGTTTATCAAGCAGTGAGTTTCATTTCAGATCATATAACAGCAGATTTTAATGGCACAAACTAATAAAATAGACATTTATTTAGATCGTATGGTTTTGTAATGAATACCAAAATGCACAATGAAAATGTGCCCGATGAAGTCCTATCTGCAGTCTCTATTGAACATTCTGTAATATATTGTCTTTTTTGTCTGTTTCAGTATCTTTATAGTTAGTGTATTTCTGTAATATGAAATGGCATGTTAATGCTAAATCAATCAACATTAAGTCTATAATCCTGCATTCAGAATTTTTAATTAAAACCCTTTAGTTTGGGAAATTTCTTAATCTAAATTAAACCCAAGCTTAAACTTTCAACATTAATGCCATAAATTGGCATTTCAAGTCAGCTTATGTATTTTTCCTTTGAGACTTCAGTGGTATGTCTTGTATATGAATGTAATGATTTAATTGAATGATGCAGTTCGCAACCAAAATAAACTTCCTTTTCTGTTTTCAGTCTACCTCCTGAATTTCATCTTTCTATGTTATAAAATAACTTCCATCACATTTTTCTGTTCTGTCTGAATATTTGCAAATGCTAATATTTGTACTTAAAAATAAAATTAATAATAATAATAATAATAAACACTAAACCGATAATATATTGCAAGCAGAGTAAATATCTCAAATCCTAACCATTATTGTATTCAATATCTTTGGAAGTTTGAAATGTCTTTGCAACGATATACTGTTAACAAACATGAAGACGCCATCCTTGTTGCTGAGATTGATGTTTAGATGAATAAGTAAATAGGTGCCGCACACTTTCTTCATATAACAAAATAAACACACACATACACACACATATGACAGCGGTGAGAAAGCAGCAGTTAAGAAAGCATCCAATAAGGATGTGGATATGTATGCACCAGATCTGCAATTTCACTGCACAAGATATTAACTGATGGATTGGAGTGGTGTGGATTACTTGTGGATTATTATGGTGATGTTTTTATCAGCTGTTTGGACTCTCATTCTGACGGCACCCATTCACTGCAGGGGATCAATTGGTGAGAAAGTGATGCTACATTTCTCCAAATCAGATGAAGAACAAACGCATGTATATCTTGGATGGTCTGAGGGTGCGGACATTTTCAACAAATTAAAATTTTTGGGTGAACTGTTCCTTTAAGTCTCAAGCCTTTGCAGTGTAAACAAACTTGCCTCTGACATCAAGCAAAAGTTTGTGAACAAGTCTTAAGTTCATAAGTTTACATGTCTACGGTAAAGGTAAAGTTCACTCTTCTTTACTGCTATTCGAAAAGCTCTGCAGTTAATGTAAAGTTGTGTCGACATGTTACTCAGTTCTATTCTGTAGTTGCTGGCATAGCAGATTCAAGCAATCTCCTCCATTTTTCATTCCTTACCTATTAGCATAAACCTGATCAATACTATTGATCAGAGAGGAGACAGCAACTGTATGGCAGTTTCTCCTTTTAGCCCAAAGGGATCTCATAATGCCTAAAACAGCAATACCATCTCTACTTCTCTCATTACTTTCCTGTGAGAGGGCTGAGAGTAGCATTGATATGTGTTTAATTAAAGCTAAAAAATACACATTAGCTCCAGTCTCGCAGGAGAGCTGACACCGATATCCTATTGAATGCATTAAACAACAGCACAAAGTTTCACAAATGGCCAATTACTTTACTTTTGCACTTGAGTATTTGGAGTCCTGACTTACTTTGGCATGTTGGACACTTTCTTTTCTGATTGCCTCTCCCTCTGAATTTTTCCTAAAACTTCTGTTCTATTGTTTCTGTCAAAATATTAGGCTTGTATAAGAAAACAAAACAATTCAATATCGGAAGTAAAAACAATACATGCATATATATGTTATTCTATCTGTTTTCTTTTTATTTATGATATTATTTAAAAGCCCATGCTACGTGTACTGTGTTAAGCTAACTGAGACTTGTTATAGCACTTATATATCATTGCTCTTTTTGTTGTTTTTGATTGCTTCCACTGTCCTCATCTGTAAGTCGCTTTGGATAAAAGCATCTGCTAAATGGCTAAATGTAATGTAAATGTAATAAATTTAATGTAAATGTAAATATATATTTACATTTACATTACATTTAGCAGACACTTTTATCTAAAGCGACTTACAAATGAGGACAGTATGTATATATATATATATATATATATATATATATATATATATATATATATATATATATATATATATATATGTGTGTGTGTGTGTGTGTGTGTGTGTGTGTGTGTGTGTGTGTGTGTGTGTGTGTGTGTGTGTGTGTGTGTGTGTGTGTGTGTGACATTACTATTAAATACAATTTTAAATAGACATTTCTTATGAACATCAACAGATGGCGCTGCTGAAGCATTTTGTCAAATGTTGGCTAAATGAGCAACTTCTTAAATCAGCTTTCATGTGCAAAAGTGCATATGCATCATTTCAATTATAGCCATGTTCCACACATTCATGTGCCATTGGGACTGTAGTTTTAAATGAAGCAACATGTGAATGTCAATTTTATTCTTTCATAGGCTGAACTGCACAGAATGTTGTTTTACCCCTTTTCCCCTGTCATTGTGTGGTGGCTAATGCTCATACGGTTACAGCCACATTATCAGCCTAAACGTCTTAAATGTTAACAAAAGCAGTCCTGTGAATCTATTTCCTGTGGTGCAGAATGAGTGTCAGGAATGAAAAAGACATGAGACAGATATGATCGCATGCATGCAAGCTGTGTACTCAAGTGTGTGTGTGTGTGTGTTAGTGGGGCAGCTTATATCTTTGATTCATTTGTTTCAAATCCTCTCCTCCTTTCAGTCCTTTTCCCTTTTTCTGTATTTCTTCTTTGTTCTTCTGGGTGGCCTAACCTTCTCTTCTTTCTCCAAATATCCTTCTATCACTGGGCTGTGAACACCATCCTAATCTTTGTGTGTGTGTGTGTGTGTGTGTGTGTGTGTGTGTGTATTCAGTATGTGTGTGGATGTCCAAAGAAAGAAAAATAAGAAAGATTCACATTCATGTCAGTTTGAAGTAGTGTATGTTAATGTTTGTGTTGTTTATGTGAGTGTGCCTGTGGGGTGTGAGTGAGTGTGTTTGTGTGTGTGTGTGTGTGTGAGTGAGAGAGAGAGAGAGAGAGAGAGAGAGAGAGATGGATTTCAGGGATTTCAGATTACCATAACAACTACATAGTAAAACCCTGGAAAGAACCCTCAACACTGTAGAATTATAGCGGTGAGTTAATACCACTCACATTTTCTACAAAAAATCTAGTTTAGTAGAACCATTGGCTATAAGTATAGTTCAGACTTTGGTATTCTTGGCTTTATTGCTGGTACATGTTATAATCTTTTCTTCCACCTGCATGTGATTATGAGTAAATCAAGTAAAGCAGCAATTACGCATGAAACACTTCTAAACTATATCTATTAATCATGATACGTGCTGGGCTACTGTAGGGGAATCCAGCAGGGAATTAAATCAAGTTTCTGTGTGTGTGTGTGTATGTGAGTGAGAGAGAGAGAGTTCCTTCACCTCCTTCACTTTCCTTAGATACTCTGTCTTTAGTTTTATCTTCTTTGTCATGATTCTGTAACTCTCTTTGTGTTTTAAACAGTACAGTGTAACCTCTTGTTCTTTGTCTTTGAATACAATGATAACTCTCTTTCTGTGTGTGTGTGTGTGTGTGTGTGTGTGTTGTACTCCAGCACACCGACTCTCCATTTCCCCATCGGCTGCGGTGGTGGCATGACAGACAGATGCTCTGGAGGTGTTTTCACGCCGTCTGTTGGACATTTGAGTTTTATGTATCAGAACAGCTGCTGCTAGGGATCAGCCAATCACAGAGATGAGCAGTCACCTCCACAGACACCTCACACAGACCCCGGCAGAACCCTGCCACAGCCAATCAGATCTGCGTGTGATAGGTCACTACCCCAGGAGCATCCACACAAACATGTTTTTCACATTTTCACTCATGAATCCAAAGATAAAGTCTGCAAAATCTTAGATTATCAATTGTGAATAATGACAAGAAAAATAGCAACCAAACACTACACAATAAAACATAAAACATATCTCTATTTGCCAAAAAAGGTACCATATCCAAGAAATTATAGAAACAAAAGGGATTGAAGATAAAAAATAAAGCTTCTCAAGACATTAAAAATACTCTAATATACCATATGTACAATGATGGTTTTGATATTAGTTATCATGGCAGCACTTGGTTTCTGAGGATGAACTGGAAAAAAATGTAAAATTAATTTTGCTGCGATGAAATTGTAACTGGTTTTCTATATTCGATCTGTTTCTGAAGACCTGGAAAACTGGCATGTGTAGGTAAAATTATATGTATTAAATGAAATGTGAGTATAGGCCATATGAGATAATATATCTGTAATTTGAACCATATTTTGCATGTCTTTTTTAATATATGAATGGTTACTAACCCAGAGCCTACTTGCCCATGCTAAGCAGCAAAGTCTTGAATTCCAAGAAATAATTTAACTCTGAATCACTCGTTAAGATCCTGGCTATTTTTATTCTTTATAATTAAAGATTAAACACACACTTGGGTGTAGGTCACTCACAGTGTGCATCCAGCTCTTTTTCTGTTCAGACTGTGACACAATTAGTTTTGTTTAGCCACATTTTTGACTAACGGAGCAAAGTCTGATCTGATTTGCTGCTTATTCAAGTAAACCCCCCAAAACCCTTATTGATCAGGTTTAATGTTGTCTAAATGTGCATAGACTTTCTGAATTTACAATTCTGCCTATCCAAAAGTAATACGAACAGATAATTTCACAGGCATAACTCCAGAACAATGTGAAATGCAGAAGGAATCAGATGGTCAGTAAACAACATATCTTTGAGGTCTTGAGGTGTGTTTACAATACAACCCCATACTTAATGCATTTTTAGAAGTGAAATAAGACATAAGTTAGTCATTTTGTTGTAAAGACTGTCTTTGCAAGGCCATTTCCAGAAATCTGCCCTTTACAAGTAGTGAAACATATACACACACACGCCAAACTAAACACACAGAAGCTCCTTTAGTTGATGTAACAATCCTTTCAGCATCCTTTGACAAACATCTTCACGTCCTTTTCCTGTTTCAAAGGGGGCCTTTTCCTGTTGGCTCTGCCACCTCAGCTGTCCAATCTTCCCCTGTCCACAAAGCCCGAGTGATTTGGTCTGCATGGCTCTTATCATATCTGGAGCAGTCCACACCTTTATATATGTGAGGTGATGGAGGGAAAGAGAAAATGCAAGGGGCTACACATGCACATGTTAGTTACACACACACACACCTTGTGAAATTAATATTTTGCGTGGAATGATATTGTGTAATATCTATGTAAGATCCAATCCAAATTAATGTATTCAATATAATTTAGTCAGAGTGAGTTTAATTTACTTACTTTTCAGCTGTATGTTAGGTTAGGATTTCGTTTAGTCAGTAACTGAAGAAATGTCCACACACACATACACACACTTACACACTCCCTAAAGCTGATCATAATGCACTTCCACTCTGGAGAGGAAACATATCTCACACAGCCAGAGACACAGACTCAAAGAGACACCAGTTCCTGACACACACATCCACTCTTTACTTAAGGAAAATCACAGCATGCTGATTTCCGTGTGCTAGAACGGGGCTGAAAGCTCAGCTCCTTTCAGAAATTACTCTACTGTGTACGGTGTACTTGTGAATGTACATTCCTGTAAAAGCACATGTTTTACAAGGATATATTTTTCTATCTCTCCTACTACAGCTGTTCTTTTTCTTTGAAATACTCTAATCGCACTGGTTACTGAATATTCAAATTAGAATATTCTTTTAATTCAGTTTAGAAGAACAGAAGTTCTGTTTTAACTCTAAGCCTTAAGTGCACGCATAAACAGTGTGCACTGTGTTTATACCTTTATGTGTTTTCTTTACATTTCTCCTTGTCTACTGGTCTGCATATTTCATATTCTCACCATCCTTGTAGGAGGAAATGGGTTATATTATAAAATATTGCTTACAAAATGGTAAGATATATGATTTATTCAGCTTGTTAGAGGCTTATAACGTAAAGAAAATTACGGTAAAAATGTTAAAATCTCAGCACATCCATTTCACTGACCTTGCTTCTGTCTCCTCTCTCCTGGAACACTCTCACAGCGTTTAAACAGAGGAAATCCTCTCTTCCCGTTGGCCAAGTGTGTGTTTACTCACAGAAGGACTCCACTACACTCCAGAACTGTGGTCACACACAGGGTCAAAGGGCACGGTCCCTCACTCCACACTTACACGTACAGTGTGTACCAGACTTCACCTCTCGCACCAAAGCAGTCTATGCCTTCCTCTTAGTAATTCACTCAGGCTACAAACACCCACAGAGAGTTAAGTGTATTACAAAATTGCATGAAAACAATTGACACAAAAAATAGAAAAACCCACTGTATTAAGATGTGACATAACAATATGACATTAAAAACTAGTGGCAAAAAAGTGGACTTGTGACACCTGCTTCAGAGGTTGAATGCACAGCAAAAACTACAGCCAACAGTTCTAGACTGTAGAATGTAAATTCTTTGCTTGTGGCAGTAGTCTGTATTTGTCAAAGGAAAAGCAGAGCTAGCACTTTGGATATACAAACCATAAATTAAGCAGCAACTGCTTATCATTTTCAGTATAAAAATGAGTTCTTCTTCACTTTCTTCATTCCAGATGGCTTTGTCGTTATGAACGTTTTCATATAGCCCTATTGGAATGCTCATGAGCCAATCAGAGAAGTATCTTGCGCGATGACTCTCTTAATCAGCTGAAAAGCCATCAGTGATGAGCGATCCGACTCGTTCCAAAGGTCCAGAACACAGAGCAAAAACTGGGCTTACAGATGCTCAACGATTGCAATGTTTTCTAAATTGTTATGTATGAAGGAAACTCACATAGCACATTTTAAAGCAACACATTGTAAATTTTGGCGCTCTAGTGGTTAATAAACAGAACTGCGTGCATCCTGCAGAAGAACATTCTAACCTGAGCTACTTCTCCAATTTCATGTCTAGGACGATTCACACATGTTTATGTTACTCCGCAGGATGTTTGTGTATGAATTTCTTCCTATTTCAGAAGAAATCTTTGCACAACTCCAGCACTGAACTGACCCTCGTTTGTGAGGCAGTCCGGTATAAAATGTTAGCACAAATGTACAAAACCTTTCAGTATGTTTCTGGGACATTTCCTTCGAAAATTAAAGCTCACTGGCCTATGGAGACTCCTATGTTTGTTGGTGCATCCCAATATATGACACATTTAATGGCTCTATAGCGCTAACATTGTACCTCCAGCAGCTACAGCAAGAGAACAGTAATGGCGGACCGCAGCTTCTCACTCAGGGCTGTGTATATGCTAATAGGGCAGAGAGCATCACAAATGGGCAGTACTATGTCGACTACGTCATCACAGTAGTGAGAAACCTAGAAGTAATAGTGTGGAGAGACTGTTTATTAATTATTGGGATTATAAAACAATGAGTGGGGGGATTTTTACCATTATGGGCTGGTTGTTTTCACACACAGCAGCCACACAACTGTGTTCCAACACCTTATAAAAGTGATTTTTGCATTCTATGGCACCTTTAAGTCCATTCCAGGTCTCAACCAGACAGGTCAAACTGCAGTCTGTGTCAGTTAATCTGGCACCTCGATGCTAATCGCGTCTTTATTTAATTCGTGTTCTCACTTACACCTCAATCCCAATGAACATTGTATTGCTGCTGAGGTTACTGAGGATCAGATGTCGTCCATTAAAGGCCTGGAAAATACCTCTGATTAGTGTTTGAGTGCTGGCAGTGTAAGAACCACACTGAGATTCCAGTATAGAGCAATTCAAGCATTTTAGTTTTATAAATAAATATGGACATATTGTTATTTAAGTAGCATGCACAGGGGGCAGTTGAATCTTAATTGATATATTCAGTTTGGTACACCATTGGGGGCAGTGCAAAATGCTTTTTTTTTCCGGTGGCAAAGCTGAATCAAAGTTTTCAGTGTTACATGAAATCATGCTGTTTAGGTGCTAAATTCTTATTGGTGCTCAATTATTAAGATGTGTTCCTCCTGTGTGACTGCTGGTGTGGGCAAAACCTGATCTACACACACACAAATGTGCACTCACTAAGAACTTTGTTTCACAGTATCTTCCCTGTTTCACCCATCCAGGGAGATTTCCCTCCTTTCAAATCATCTTTGCACTGAATTGGTCACTACCTATGCCCTCTGACTGACTCCTTGTCAGAATGTTAGCAGCCATTCATATATGTTAATCATTCATAATTTTAACCACTGTTTAAACCACATTTACAATCACTCTAGTGCTCTAGTCATGCAGTGCATGAGTTTTTGCTAAGTGAGGCAGATTGATGGATTGATGGCGTGACGTCAACACACAGTTACCTTGTCGTGAGGGAGGGGGGGATTAATCTGTGTGTATGTGTGTGTCGGGAGAGAGAAAGAGAGACTAGTTAATCTCCAGGGAAATGGGCACGTTTGCAATAAGCGGCACCAGTCAGTGGCTGTGGAAGAAGTGTTTTCCAGAGAGAGAGAGAGAGAGAGAGAGAGGGGAGGAGAGAGAGAGAAAGGGAATATGAGGGCAGTACTCAGGATGAGCCTGCGCTTTGAGGCTGTAAAACACTAGACCCTGAGGGCATTCTCTGAGGTAAGCTCCGTCTCTCACACATTTTAACAAGGTTTGACGCCACGGTGTTAAACTACTGCGCGTCTATTCTTTGTGTTTGTAAAGTGGCGCGCGATCAAGGCTCGGGTCTCCTCGCGTTTACTCGGACGCTCCGCTCTGTTCTGTCAGATGTGACGGAGATGCAAACTCTCCTGGGGTTAATAGGCGTTGAAGGAGATCGGGCCCCGGGGTTATGGCCGGTAAATTAGTATTAGTCAGGACTTGGGAGTGCGGTAAACGAGCTCAAAGCTGGCTTTAAGAGTCCTTTCGGCGTTTTGACAGTCCCTTCACTCAAATGAGAGAAGTTTATACACTCAGACTGAGATGTGTTGAATGGAAATGTAGCCTGCATCAGCTGCAGCCAGCGCTTTTCTAGTGTTTCTGGGCTTTCTTGCTTCAGCAGGCTGTAGCTATTTTGAGGTACACACTTACCAAATTAAAGCAGCCTCACGCAGCAAATTACACACTGAGAAACTGCTTTTAGTTCAGTTTGACAGAGAGACAGAGAGAGAGAGAGAGAGAGAGAGAGAGAGAGAGAGAGAGAGAACATGTTTGTTAAATGTCACACCACAGCCGCTTTTACTGTCACCCACTAATAAAGGGACTGTTGTATTTATAACGGTTTTTAAATACGATCTCACCTACATGGAACTTGCGTTACATCCTGAAGGTTTGTATAGGCGACGGAAAACAGTGCTTTTGTCGAATCATTGCTCACGGTTTAGTGAATGTGTGACTTTTACAGCTACCGGCTCTTTTTGGTTGATCTCGGACGCATTGTTAAAAACATGTTTCCTGTGTTTATAATGCACGAAAGATGTATGTCTGTTCTTTTAAAAGTGGATGTATGCACTTTTAAATTACTGTTCCTATACCTTTTGATGTTATGTGTGAATAACACAAGGATTGCTACCTAATTACATTGCACTCTGTGTAATTAGGTCTTCTTCTTCTCTATCTATCTATCTATCTATCTATCTATCTATCTATCTATCTATCTATCTATCTATCTATCTATCTATCTATCTATCTATCTATCTATCTTCATTTAAATATTAATTTAAATGTGCATCACGCCTCATCCGCTGCCACCAGTGTCTTGTTTCATTTTAAAACTGGCTTTCATTGCAGATCTGCGTCTTCAGGAGAACTGACTGTGGAAGAGGAAAGCGAGCTGGGATCAGCAGCAGTTGTTGAGGTTGTCCAGCTGAGATGCGCGACGCTGACGGTCCTGCCCCGTCTGTCGAACCGGACCAATGATGATAATGAAGATGATGATGTCCACGAGGCGCGTGTAGCGCTAAATCACCACCTCCGGACTCTAGGAGACCCTCGACTGATCCGCGCTCATTCAAACTTCAGATGGACTACCTTTACTCAGCACTGACCTGTAAAATGAATTGGATCACACTCCTGCTGGCCGGCTTGACTTTATGGGGCAAAGTGTCCGTGCACAGCTGCTTAGATTACGATGACAGTTATGATTATTATGAAGAGGACAAAACAGAAACGATAGACTACAAGGATCCCTGCAAAGCTGGTAAGACGGTTTTGTGCGATTTATCCTTGCTTTTGGTCTGAAAACATTTTTTGTGAGGTGATGAAAGGAGAAAGAAAGCATAAAAATTTCAATCTCGTTCCTGTATAGTGATAAACGGAAGGAGGAGTGAATTGTTGGGCTTGTTTTTCTCAAACTCTGTTTATTTTTGCACTGGTTACGCATTGAGTCCTCTGCTGCGCGAACATCTGCGACGCCTTTTTATTCTCTTTTTTTCTCTTTCTTTTTTTTTTTTTGACGTAGAAATATCCCCCACAAGCCTCGCACGACCCCTCCTCTCCCCCTGAAATGATCTGACCCGCTTTAATTCGGTTTCTCCCGGGATGATCCCGGGGCTCGCGAGTCCACGTGCGCTCCGCTGTCATTAACCCGTGCCTTCCGCGCGCACGTTTGTCCACCTGCACGATTTACAATCTCTTACATAATTATTATATCAATCTAACGGATGTGTAAGTGAGTTCACTCCCTCCATCTGAATCAGTATTTAACTTGCAGGCAAACGTTATGACGAATGTTATTAGAATAATTCATGTTTATTATGTAAGGAACGAGTAATTACAATATGCGCCTTTTATATGTACTGACATTGTGCATAATTGTATTTGTATTTAACATTTATTTTTACGTAAGGATTTAGATTGTAAAGCCTAAACACCTATGGAGATTGTTCATGTAATATGGAGGGTTAAACTGTAAAGATTACAGTAGCACTCAAGGAACAGTGTGTATATGTATGTATATAGTCAATATTAGTGGTGACGTGTATGTATTGTATCTTTATGTTGACACATCTTCATAAAGAAGGCCAGTAATATGATTTTTTTTCACTCTGTCCTCTCTTGGATGTGTAAGTAAACTCCACCTAAGGGAGAGCAGATGTTTAAATGCATCGTCTGCAATTACATTTGGTAAAATTGCTCTGTTCCTCCCTCTCTTGCATGCCAACACAAATTCTCTCTCTCACTTTCCTTTGTGTATATATCATGTTTACTCAGGAACTATAAATCTGAGCATTGGTTTCTCTGCTGCAATGTGTTGGCATTGTTTCCAGGCTTTCTTGAGATAATGTATGTACACACGCAGAGGGCACACATACTGTACACACAGGCAATATAGATTACGGATAAGAATGAAAACAAAAGCACCTGTCTGAGTTGTTTTTAGAGGTCATTGTAAGAGTGTTTGTATGTGTGCAGTGTGTATGAATGTTTGGATTAGTGTGTCTATGATTGGGTGTATGCGTGTAGGAGTTTGACTGTTTTACAGTCATAGGGAGGACCTCTGTTTTCCCAAACTGTGAAATATTCTGCCTAGATTTTGACAGGCTCGTTGATAGCAGTACTACTGGGAAAGGGTGGACAACATCATCACATAACCTTTAAGCACATACATACATAAATAGACAAAGAAAAACACTTTTAATCTTTATTACACACACTTCTGTCAGATTTCTATCACATATTCCCATCTTAATTCATACTGTTAGTACTGGAACTTTAAGATGCTAGTAAACAGCCTGTATAACATGTGTATGAACATACCCAACTTCCTTATAACTACCAGTGTACACCCAAGATGACCGAATCTCAGTATAACATTTCAGGTGTGGTTCATCTGCCATCATGCTAAACCTCCGTTGATGTTCGGTCTACTTTGGGCAGTGGCCCCGAAAACATCATGATGTTACAGTAATATTAAAAAGAACACACACGCACACATGCATGCACACACGCGCACACACACACACACACATATATATATACAGTTGATATATCGTTGATACAGTAATGACACGTATTGGTGGAGTTGGCGTTAAAGTGCTTGAAACATCTTTGCATCACACCAGGTGAAATGCTGACCATCCAAAAGCTGTCCAGATCATTGAGCGTTTTCGATCCAGCTCTCTCTTATGCTAACATTAGCCTCTCTCTTAGCTGAAGGAGCATTTTACTGATGCATTTGTTTGCAGAAATAGCCTTACATTAGCATATCTGCCCTGTGTTTGTGTTTGAGCAGAAATAGCCTTGCTAATTAAAGGCAAGGTGTCAATGAGGGGAGCTGCTGTGCCTTTCAGATGAATGGTCCCAAATTTAGTTTAATTGTTTACAGGAACACAGTATTAAAACTTGGCTTCATTTGACATAGCACACACAAACACGTTGTTTTTTTTTGTTTTTGTTTTTGTAGGAACTTTCCGTAGTGATGCTGTATATTTTATTATTCTGCGTACACTGTGTCTCTAACTCAGTCCCTTTTCCTTAACACAACCCTCACAGAAAACATAAAATAAACATAATTTGATATGATTTATAAGCTGTTTTTCCCATGGGGCCAAAAATGTCAGGTTTAATTATCCTTAACATAGGGTTTACCTGAACCACACTTTTGCTAATCTGATTCTCTTTTACATGTGTTGTTTTTATTAAAAGCTAATTGTGATTACTAAACACTAGCCGTACACATTTTGGCATTTGTAGATATAAATCAAGACATTATTCACTCTCTTTATTAACTATATCAAGGGTTTTGGCATTGCATGTTGGTTTGGTTAAGTTTTGCCAGTGTTTTATTGTACTGTAGGGTTGGAAAACCTGAAATGCATGCACATTTACTTCTGAATGTTCAAGGTGTACCACTTTCATGAGTTCCTATTAATAGTTTCTTTTGATTGACCCAACAGAAGGCTATTAGCTTCATTAATGAGGTAAATGCATTGTTAAGAACTTCTGTTCTTGTTTACAGGAGCTCTTTTGGTTTCAGTAGGTCACTAAAGGACTAGTAACATTATACAGTCATTAGGTGATTTTATCTGTTTCTGTTATCTTAAGACATTGTAAACCTAATGACATTGTTGCCACAGAATAACCAATCTTTTCTGATTATGCAAATTTAGCCCACGCCCCCTTGTTTAGGCAAGAGGAATATAAACAAACCCGAAGGGAGTTTACTGGGCGTGTTTGCAGACAGACTTAGCTTAAGGGGCAAACACGCTACTCTCAAAATGAGAGTCAACATCTTTGATTGACAGCATTTACAATATTGCCAAAGTTTTTACACAGTACTTATAATAGCAAAATTAAAATACTGAAAATAAATGAGGTCAGGTAAAGGAAATAATATTTACACTATTCTATTACCTTCTTCTCACCATATTGTTTATTCATAGTGATTGCACTTCATTCCTCACTCTTTCTTCAATGCACATATTATTTTTTTTAGCGTTTAGTTGAGTTTGTGGTATTGTAGTTTATAATTCTCTAGTTTATAGTAGCCTGGATCCAGTAAACAAGGGCATCTTAATGGCAGAGAAGTACAATGGTAATTCATAAAAATGTAATAAACAAAGCAGATAATACTTTATTGTCCTTCATATTAGTGATGAACATCACCATTGGCAAGTCAATGCTTTACTGAAGATAAGCTAGTCTCTCTCTCATTGAGAAACTGCACCTGTCACAAAAAAAGCGAAGAATACACATCATCACAATTTTGTTTTTAATATCTAATAGTTTTGGTGGCTTAGTGTGAGGAGTTTTTTTTTTTTTTTTTTTAAGTCATCCTAGATTTTTTTAACTGAGGTAAGAGTTATTAAAGATAGATTTGCTTACATTTGTGTCCAATTTCATCAGCAATTCATGCAGTACAATAATGTAGGCAAGTATATGCTACATACCAAATCTCAACAGCTAAAATCTGCTAAATGTGACTAAAAGACATGCAGATATTAACATCTTTATTTTCTGTAAAGCTGCTTTGAAGCAATGTGTATTTTGAAATAATTTTGATTTTACATGATCAATTCTGGATAATAACACCACTTAGCTTAAATATACATTATATATCTTATAAAATTAATGATCATTTAAAAAACCCTTTTAATTACTCACCAACATGTATGTTATATTATGCAATGCAGCTGGGTGTTAAATTTACATCTACATACGTGACAGATTCATATCCATCTATTTACATATTGCTTATGACCTTGTATCATATGTGTGTGTACAGTGGAAATGACTCTGTGTGGTTGATCATCTTGCTGCTGTTGTTCTTGCGAAAACAGAATGTGAATATTTGGCCGTGTGCTTATCTCATGCCATTAGAGTGCACTAAACACATTTCCATCTCTTTGTACACTGATTTCCCTCACTGTGTGTGTGTGTGTGTTTTGGTGTGTGTGTATGTGCGCGTGTGTGTGAACGAATGTGGGAGCCCACTTCATTCAGGCAGTTATCTCTTCCTGGTAGCCTGCATCCTGCCACTTAGCTTGAGAAGAATCTCTCTCTCTCTCACTCACACATGCACACACACACATGCCTTCATTCATGCCCCTTACAAAAGAGGGTTTTTGTCATAAAACTGTGGACACAGCAAAACATAGAGTGTGAGTGAGTGAAAAGAGAAAAAAACTTTCACTTGCAGTTTTATTGTTCGACTGTCTGCAACGTAGAAGTGTTAATCTAGAGAGTTGTATTCAAATACACTCAATTTAATTTTACATTCAGGATTTACTACATCACACATGTCATCAGTCTGTCCTCACATCTCACATGATTTTTTGCACTTTGACTTCGTTTACTTCAGCTTTTCTTTGAAGTCAGCTTCAAACAGTAGTTAAATCAGTAGTTGAGCTGTTCTATAATTGTGAGATGGAGACGGTATACGTTTAATAAAAAAAAAGATTTTCCAGGAGCACTCTGGTCTGAGAGCCAGCTTCCGAAAATTCCCCAAAATTCCCGCATCAGCACTCTTCTCCGCCATGGACTGTTTGTTTTGGAATAGTGAAACATGAGTCAGCGATCCACGCACTTCCTCCTAGAATGTGTTTTACTAATTAAACAATTACGCCTTTACACATCCTGATGTGTGAAAAGGTTCTTTGAAGCTCCGACAATGGTAGTGTCTGAAGTCTTTCTGTCTGTCTCTCATACACACAGTGGTACATTTACTAAGAGTGTGATGACAGTGATGGTTGGTCTCTCCCAGACCTGTTTTAACATCCGATTTGGTTGATTACAAGTAGTTAGTAATAAATAAAGATGTATATTGACTCTGTATGTATCTAATTGCTGCATATTTGGAGTGCATTTGTAGTGTAAAGTCTTTATCTCATTGAAATGATTATTGAAAAAAATGATCTGACTCTGTGGTAGACAGTATGAACAACTAAGCTTGCAAATTGTCAATGGCTGTACAAAAATATCTACATTTGCTCAAAGCAAAGCAATTATATGATGGTCGATGTTTTTAGAAAATGGATTAATTGATTTAATAAGCATTTGTCATACTGTATGACAATGACATTTTTTGTTGCATTTTTGCTTTAGTGTAATCTAATTACTTTTTTTTTTCAGTCGTTCACGTGTCATGTATATAGACACATAAATGCCATTGTTCAGGTTACTGCTCTGATTAATGCTTGTCTTAAAAAAAACCTGTATGTAAGTTTCAAACATTGTCAGGATGCAAGTTGACATCAAGCAGTTATTGTAACTGTTCGGATGTGTATGTGTTTTGTTGCACATGTTTGTGCTTGCTGGAATGCTTTTTAGGCTGTCACCCAAAATGCTTTGCGTCATGTCTCTCTGACATGTGGTGCAGATGTCTTTAGTTACGCATGTCACTGATAAACAGAAACACCACGCTCATCCTTCAGCTCCCATGATACTCATCCATCAGACTCCGCTGCATGCTTCTATGCATTTAATGAGGAAGGGATTCTCTGTATTAAACTGACATCACAGTAATGAAGCATCAACATATGGACTCTCTAAACCCGTAGTGTGTGTTGATCGGTGCCTCCCTGCAGGATTCTCCACAACATCTGCCGCCTGTGTGTACTGTGGGACTGTCTGTGGGATTGACGAAGAGAAGATAATCAGTTGATTCAAGTACAGTCTTCAGCTCTGTTCCAAAGCTGAGTGAGCTGTTTGGCTATCATAGACAGTTGAGAGTAATAAAGCTTGACATTAGTGTGTTGTTAAGATAATATATATGTGTGTGTGTGTGTGTGCTACCGTATATATTATATAGATTAAAACGTGTACTTGTAATCAACATTTCTCTTGCTTTATCCACCTTTTTGGATTGATCATAATTATGCTGTCTACCATAGTCATCTCTTATAATGGCTGAAAATCACCGGGATTTGGAACAGAGATTTTTGAGAAACTAGATTTTGAAGTGGTTTACTGAATGTGTCAATTTGGATCTACTTTTTAATTGTTTTTGGTGAGATTTGCAATGCAAAAAAAAAAAAAAATACTTCAAAGCGATCTCTATGTACTTGCTGAGACGAGTTTAGTCAAATTGAATGCATTGTTAGTTACAGCAGTGCTTACCTCTAACTCTTAAATCATTCAAAGGAAACAGTGAAAGTGATTTGGATGTTTCCAGGATAACTTGGAGAGTCTCATTTGGGACTGTAGTGTGACCTCCAGGATAATCTCCCGTTTTAATACACAATTTTATCTGCGGATATCACTGCACCCAGATTAAATCACACCTCCCGCCACACTACAGTAATCTTGGAGATTATCATTTCATATTTGCCAAAACCTTTTTATTCCTCTCCAGATGACACATTCTGCAGAGGTCTCTTTGTTCCCATTTAAGCAGATGTAAAGCTGTTACATTTAACAATCCACATGTCACTGTGATGGTCACGTTAGTCAGTTCATAATCGATTCTTAAGTACAGCCTCAGCTCTGTGTTTATCGATCCTCTCAGCTGAAGTTATTGACTGGTGCTAAATTAAGATGTGCAGTCAAAGTCTCATTGATGTTAAGTGAATACATGATTGCTGAGGCATTACAGGGCTTCAGTCCCAGACATTGCAAATCAATGTTTAAATTCAACACAAAGCTTTTTCCACTGTGGTCATGTCTAAACACTTTGCCTTGTTCATCTGGATACACATTTAGCATATTTTGTCTTGTCTCATTGTCAAGGCTGTTATGAAAACTGCAGAGACCGTACTGTATGTCAGCTTTTAAGTATAAAATTATTTAGCAGATTTGCATGCTTTAATATCGATGGATGAATGGCGTTGCAATCTTATGTAATGTGGAAGAAACAATTTGAAGCCACATAGTGATTTACTATTAAAAGTCAACTTTGCAATTGCATTTTATAAAAATAAAATATGAATATGCTTTTCTTGAATTTTCATGTATGATTATAACAACTGCATAATTTCTATCTACGTTTGCAAAAGCATTGCTAATATTAGTTCTGTATGAAGGTTGTGATCCATGGGAGACTCCAGCTATATATGAATGTGAATGGATCACAGTCACAGATTAAAGCTGAATATTGTCTGAGGAGTTGATGGGGGAGGGATGGATGCTTGTACACACACGTGTGCATGCAATCATAAACAATGCATGAGAAACAATAGTGGCGGCCTAAAGGTGCAGTTCACCGTTACGTGTACATACACACTCACACACACACACATGGACAGAGTGTATTCCAATATAAAACAATCAAGCTATCTTAAAGCATAATTCCTCATTGTTTATTGTTTTCTTATCAAGGTTGAGGAGAGTATTCCCTGCCAAAATAACTTGCACACACAAATGGCGTAGTTCCCAATATTATCTTTTTTTTTTATGGCCATCTCTGTGACCTCCTTGGCGACAGGCTAATGATGCATGATGTCATGACTGTAGATGAACATTAGGAATGTCGGAGCATGCGAGATATGGACATTATGTGAACAGGGTTGGTAAGATCGCAACAGGAAGTATGTACATGCTCGCTGACACACGCTTGTTAATTTTTAATCAGCATCTCTGAGGGTGAAAGAGCGAAGGACAAGTTGCCAGCCCGAGATTTTTCTTCTCTAGTTAACTTGTCAATCGATTGCATATGCAGCAAACCTTAAATTAGCATCAGTCAATAGCTCAGGCCGCTCTGGTGTGAGTCTCAGACGTGTCTGCCAGCACACAGAACATCAATCTATGGTGCTGCCAATAATATCATTGTCTCTTTTCTTTCCAGCTGCATTTTGGGGAGATATTGCCTTGGATGAAGAAGACTTGAAAATGTTTCAGATCGATGGAACAATAGAGCTTTTACAGCAGTCGCATGGGAGAAAGGGACACGCGTCGGGTAAGACACATGGGATATCACACCGCAGTTGTCGACAGTAGTTTAAAATTGGCCAGTTTGTGAACTAATGAAGAACTGGTTCTTTTTAAGATTTGGGAAAAAGCCTCAAACTCTTGATTTAACAGTTTGAATCAGACTTAGTAAACTGTCTTACTGAGACTTGCAGCTATATGCATGTTAAATATTCTCAATATTATAGTTAATTGCTTATTTAAATGTTATTTCTAGTCATTTAGTCTAGTATTTTTTATTTTTTTTCGTCTAGAGCTCTACATATTATTAACTGACAAATCTGTCACATAATCTGGATTTGAAAAATGAAAGGTCCTCAATTTATTTTGAGGTTCTAAGGCTCATGTTTTTTTCAGCTGAGTTCAGTAGCAGATGTTTGGTAGATGAGGTTAAAGCTGCAGTCAGCAGCTGTTGAGGGTTGTTTCTGGTGCAGAACAACAACAATGACTCTTTCTACAGTAAGGTTCACGGTTTGGGCTTCGGTTTGACTCAGTCCTTGAAGCCACCCATGTGCTTGCTTTTTCATCCTGATGTCATCTTTGGAATCAGACCTTCCTCCGGGTGTTAAATGCTCTGATCTAGCACTGGCCTCTGTGCAGTTTTGACTGCAGGGTGACACAAAGAACCACACACATACTGTATACGGTAGCCTCTGTGGATTTTGCATTTAAGGGAATTTCTCAATGAGTCTGAGAAGCTGAGTTGTAATAAGCAATGTTTTTTCTAAGTTGCATGCATGTAGAAGAAATGATATGCAGTGCACAGGACAGATGCAAAAATGAGTTGGGGAAGCCATTTGATTGCTAAATAATTGCAATGCTCGGGTAAACTGCAGTAAAGTTGGCATTGCCATAGAACGGGTTAATGCAGTTTACAGGTTTCATAGAAAGAGAATGATGTCCGCCAAATCAGTCGCTGCAGAACTCGAGTACTTTAATAGTTGGGGATGAAATAGCTCTTTATGTAAGAATTGAACTGATCTGCGTGAGATTTTTAATAAAGTTTCTTGGTAAGTAACACAGCACTGTTAAAATGTTTTCTCAGGTAACCTAAAATGTGCATTTTTTTAGTTACATCAAGAGTCAAATTAAATTTAAATAGCACATCAAAGTTAAAAGTTACTCACTTTTGTGTGTGTGCTGTACAGGTGTGGTATAAAGAATGTTTTGTTCGGGTGGCTGAAATGTTCACCCAATACAGAAAAGTTTTGCTGATGAGGGAACATAAGGATGGAATAGATGTCCATGATTGTGTTGTGGGTTGTGGGTGATTTAAATTTATTAAAGTCGAAGTGAAGTTGAAGAATGTGTGGGGATATTGGGAGTGTATAGCTTCAGGTGATTAGACGTGATAAATGCTTCTGTCTCCACTCCACTGCACCATCAGCAAACAATCGTGTGTGTGTTTGCATAGCAAGGTCTTTGTCTTCCACTCCTTATGTAATGGGAAAAGTGCAGAAGCGTATGTGGGTGCAAATGCTAGTTTAATGTGAGATAGAACAAACATTGTTAAGAAAGTCCTTCCTTGCTGATATCTAAACTAAAAAAAGTAAAAATGTGAGTGTGTGTGTGTCTTTTCCAGTGGCACATTGTTAAGGTAAAACAGGATACAATCTCAAGAATGAGTGATGACTTCTTAGACTAACAGCCAACTAAGAGAAATTGACCTTGCTGGGTAGCAACGTTGTCAGCAACATCACCTTTATAATCGTCTCAGTCTGGCAGCAGAAGATGGAAGTGAGGCCAAGAAGACGATAAGGATTCAGCTTTGCGCTTCCGTTCTGACTGGGGTTGTTACAGGATGTGCCACCGGGGCAGAAGGGCAAACTGCATCAGGACCAGGAACAGCAAACCAGTCAGCACAGGTCTTTCTTGGCATCAGGATGCTGTCTGTCTGTCATGGAGACAACAGCACACGCTTGTATACCTGCCAGTGTTACGTGTGAGAGATGGAGCATTTGTGCTCAGACTTTTCCTGTGTCTCGGATTCAGAGAGAATTGTTTGTTCCCCACTTTCCTGTCTGCCTCAGAGAAATTCCAGAGAGAGAGCGAGACGGGGTAAATGCAAAAGGAAGATGTGTGAATAGAGATGTTACGTGAGAACCCTGGGAGTGAAAGACAAGAGTAGGTGAGATGTTGAACGAAGAAAAGAGTGGTCAATGGGTAGATGGATGAAATAGGTGTGATAATCACAGAGAGATGGGTTTTTCCATCTTTTCTTGGCTCACTGACAGTGTTCTTGTAACATTATAACAGCTAAAGTTTGGTTTTAAACTAGGTTTACTCAACATATAATTAAAATTCCCACAAAATGATATCACTCTCACAGCATTCTCAAAATTATTTCGTTGTATGTTTCTTTTTCTCAGGTTTTCTAGGAGAGCATAATCCCAGTAATAAGAGAGGTTCATTACATCTGTTGCTTGATAGAATACGACGGTTAGGTTTTGGTAAGTTTGGATTGCTTCTCAACTTTTTTGATCAGTTCATCTTATTGTGAACGATTAATCCATGCATAATGTTTCTATTTGATGTAAATTTGACATATGTCGATCTTTCGGTGAAACGACACTTTTCTTTTGTGACGAATGCAGGACCATCCCTTTTTAAATTCAACCTACAGTACAAATTCAGCATAAATACAGTTTCTAAGAGCAATTATTTCTAATATTTCTCCAAGAAAGTTCTAGGAGCAAATTTATTTAAGAGTGAACAAATGTAACAGATTTTTGCAAGGCTGATATCAATTATCATGAAAGTTCAATAACTATGAAATGTCTCCCACGAGAAACATTATAACTTAACTTAACTAAATTTGTTGACATTTTTATTTAATAAATGCACATTTATATTTGTAATCATGCAGTTTGAGGAAGATATATATAAGATGTCCTGTGTTTGCAAAAACTGAACAACAAAATATAAATCTAAAAAATATTCACAATTGGTCATTTGAATCTAGCCCTATTAGTGCAGCTTTATTGCACTGGAATCGTATCAGTAGTGTTGTCATGTGTTGTCTGGATGGATTTTATTGTGCATGTTTAACCGTTAGAGAACAAACTCTTAAGAAATACGACCTAATTTTGACAGTTCAACATATTTTAATATATTTAAACCCAACTCTCATTACTTGGGGTGGTTTGGCATTCGATTTAATGTTCCTGTAAGATGCTTTCTACCATTCGCTCTATGGTGTAGAGTCGGTACCAGTCAACAGCCGAAAAGATGTGTCAAGCTCCAAGGCTGGAGGGAAGAGTGTAAAGAGCGACAGAGGTGTGAAGTCTCGAGTGCCACGTGCAGCCACATCCCGAGCTGAGAAGATCTGGCCTGGAGGAGTCATCCCTTATGTCATAGGAGGCAACTTCACCGGTAAAGAGACCCGAGTGTGTGTGTGTGTGTGTGTGTTTAACATCAACATATGAATGTGTGTGATTTACGTATAATGGTTTCTGTGTTTTTCAGGAAGTCAGAGGGCCATGTTAAAACAAGCAATGAGACACTGGGAGAAACAGACATGTGTGACCTTCATTGAGAAAACTGATGAGGAGAGCTACATCGTCTTCACCTACAGACCCTGCGGGTTCGTGTCCATTTTCTAAATGCATTTGTGACCTCGGACCACAAAACCAGTCGTAAGGGTCAATTTTTCAAAACTGAGATTTATACATCATCTGAAAGCTGAATAAATTAGATTTCCATTCATGTATGGCTTGTTTGGATAGATCAATTGGTTGAGATACAACTATTTGAAAATCTGGAATCTGAAAAATAAAAATACTGAGAAAATCATCTTTATAGTTGTCCAAATTAAGTTCTTAGCAATGCATATTAGTAATCAAAAATTAAGTTTTGATATATTTACAGTAGGCAATTTACAAAATATCTTCATGGAACATGATCTTTACTTAACATCAATAATTAAAAATCAATAATTTTGACCCGTACAATGTATTTTTGTCTATTGCAACAAATTTACCCCAGCAACTTAAGACTGAAACAATTATTCTGGTCATGTCTCATTTTATAAAGAATGTTTCACCTCATAATGATTCATCAAAAATCTCTGGTGATGTTTGCCAGACTCCCCCAATCATTTAGTCCTCTTAAACCCTGTCTCTGTAAGTTTGTGTTCATCTGCCTCCACATTTGAGTGCAATATCCACATCTCAAAATCCAGTCTCAAATCATGCATGAAGCCAAGTTGCCATCCTACATTTTCTCTTTTATGTTAATCCAGTAATCTGTTACACCAGTTGCCACATTGGGTTCTTGAGTTCACATTGGGTTTCAAACTAGTTTTATGTCATCGCTAATTTGTTCTTGTTCTTTGAAAACCTTAATTTTTAAGTTCCTGGGACAAGACCAGCAAGTTTTAGAGATGGATTAAAGTGACCAAAACTGTTTTTTGATTGCCCGAAAATGTATGAAAAGCTACCAGTTCCACTTTGCTGGGATACAAAAAACTTGTTTTGGGGACAGAGTCTAGTTTAGAGATTTGATTCTTTATTTCTGAGCTCCATTAGTAGTTTGCTGGATGTAAAAAAGCTTGAATGAAGCGTGGTCTTCATTAAGGAACTCAATCTCATTGTTAAGAGTGTATCCTGTAAAGCATGTTTAAAACAAAGGTATGTGTGTTTGAGAGAGAGGGAGTGAGTGAGAGTCTTTAGATGACTACGGTCGGCCAGGCTTTCCTTCCTTCCCTGTTATTACGGTGAGCAAACCACCCATTGTTCTTAGGAATGGAATCCTAACAGTGTGTTAACAAGGAAGAGAGAGAGAGAGAGAGAGAGGGAGAAGGGAAGACGGAAATTGCATAAGTCTAGAGAAACAATGTTGCCGATTGTTCGTATCTGAAAACTTTTAATTGATTATTTGATCACATAGAACAATGTTTATTATGACACAACACCTGATAAGAAGGTGTTTAACCACTAATAGAAGTGTTATCAGTTAAACTGGAATGAAATGAAAACTGTGGATGTTAAACATCTGTGTTGGAATAATGCTTATGGAAGGTGAGGTGAAATAATAAGGGCAGATCACATAGAAATAGGCCGAATGACCATTGATAGAATATTAACACTTTTTGCATTTAGCCAATGCTTTTTTCAAAAGCACCTTACAGTGCATTCAGGCTATACATTTTTTACCAGTATCTGTGTTCCCTGGGAATCGAACCCACAACCTTTTGTGCTGCTAACTGCAATGTTCGGTAACGCTTTAAAATAATGGTCCGTTGTTAATAAGTAACTACGCAGGAAGTAATAGGTAGTACTACATTAACACTTAACTTAATACTATTAACTAATATAGAAGCAAGATTAACTAAGCAGTAAGTAATAGCTCATTTAGGACATAGGTAGTTCCTTATTAGTTATTTGATAATTACTAAAGAAAAATATCGTCATTGAGAACTACTTTGGAACTATGGCCAACTAATGAAGAATAACCAATTAATTACTAATCACAACAGCTACGTCTATAAAGTGAACAATTAGCTTCTTTATGGAAACGTGTATATATATATATATATATATATATATATATATATATATATATATATATATATATATATATATATATATATATATATATATATATATATATATATATATATATATATATATATATATATATATATATATATATATATATATAGCCTATCCATATGATATATTTTATGAGCTCCATTAAGTTCAATGTCTCCAACTCTAATAACTTTAACGTTAGTGATATCATGCTGTGGAGGGCTTCTCTTTAGGAAGTGACAATAAATAATGATGTTCTCTTGTCAAAACATCTTTGCATCCTTCATGAAAACATTGACTGCATTTATAGTGTTAAGCACAAAACAACATCTTCCAGATTACAATGTCTGGTAGAATATCACTAGTTCCTCACAGAAATATATGGCTGTACAGTATGTGTCAGATAATTTTATTGTAAAGTACTACCTATTACTAGTACTACCTATTACTTCCTGCGTAGCTACTTATTAACAACGGACCATTATTTTAAAGCGTTACCCAATGTTCAACCACTGAGTCACATGAACTCAAGGAGAAGGACAAGGCTAGATTAGCATGGAGAGGAGAGAGAGGTAGCGAGAGCATTGCATAATATTATCCATCTCAGTGTGGTCATATCTGTTATAATCTGCAGACGTCATTTAGCTATAAACCTGCTGACAGACCAACACAAGCACTGAGCGTTAACCTTCCACATGACTGCATGTGCTTTTGAGGCATTTAGCACGTAGCTTGGGCCCATGTGTGTATGGATGTTAAGAAAGTGTTGACAGGCTTGATGTCTGACTCCTTTGCACAAATCTGCATTAAATATAAAGATATCTGATGGTTGCATATCTGTCACTTGTTAAACATTTAGAATTTATTTCTATAGCACTCTATGTTCCATAATATAAATGCTTTCAAAGCAGCATTACAAAGAAAAATACACACATTTTTGTTTCAGGTATACATTATTCTGGCTGGTGAGTGTGTTTTATTTTTAGTCTCTTTTTGTTTGTTTGAATCTCTCTCTCTCTCTCTCTCTCTCTCTCTCTCTCTCTCTCTCTCTCTCTCTGTGTGTATGTGTGTGTGTGTGTGTGTGTCTACTCCACACTATCAATGGCTATGAAATGAGGAATTAAGGTTTTGTAATCCAAGTTATAAATAGTGAGCGAGTGGTATTGAGATTACTGCTTTGTTTGTAGGTGTGTTTAAGTGTCTGAGGCATGCTTAATGGTAGACTATTAAGATTCCTTGAACTCTGACTCCACAGTTTTGACTTGTCTCTGTTTCCATCTTGTATTAAGATTGTGTTCAGATTTCACCAAGGATCTCTTTTCCCTTTAGTGCAGACCACTTGTAATAGGAATCACAAATATGCATCTTAATGAGAAATAATTTCTGATTAGACGGCTCATTCCATACGGCATAAATGCCAGTTTGCAACTGTTATTCAGAAAAACAACTGAAAGAATCTAAATGAACAGCACATCAGATGGTCAATATATGAAAACAGTTGAGCAGAACACAAACTTCAACAAAGTCAGCAGGGTTGTGAGGCTGCTGGCAATATTTCTGTTAATAATAATCGGATTTACAGGCTTATACAAACACCAGCAAGGGAAACAATTCACCTTAATGTGCCAGATATTCTAACCTGCTTAATTCAGTGCGCACACACACACACACACACACACACACACACACACACACACACACACACAGTGCAACTTGAATAGTGCTTTGTCAACATAATAATCATATATCAATATATTGTAAGTCTTTTTCTCACAATATTGCATCAATACTTTAGACAAATGGTTCTTAAATAATGAGTCACACAACCTACAAATGGGTCGCAGGTCTGTTCTGGAGGGATTTTTTTTTTTTTTACAGTTTTGGTACAGTAGATGCTCAACTTAAAATCTGGGATCTGAAGCAAAACCACTGCTTTAGACTCTCTTTGGCATTTATTTTGGGAGCCACCTGTTTCTTTCTCTTTCCTCTCTTGCGATTCATTGCATTGGCACACAGTCAGAGGTGAACAATGTGCGCTTATTTGTTGTTAAGGAAACAACACAGAAGGAATCTGAAAGCTAACCCCAACTCACCCTAATCACCATTAATCAGCTCTCATCATTTCACACTATCCTCTGTTCACCCCACACTACACTGCATTACCCCAAACAACTAAGAATTAGCCCAGCTCACCTCCCATCACCCCCTCATTACAATCATCGTAGCACTATATGACGCTCTTGTGACAACCAGATTCAAAAGTGTTTTGAGCCAACAAGACGCTGACATTAAATTGAGATTTTTAGACTTTTAATTATTATTTTTTTGGTTCTTAAGGTGTTGTTCTTACGTCGGCCGTCGAGGCAATGGTCCCCAGGCGATATCCATTGGAAAGAACTGTGACAAGTTTGGCATCGTTGTTCACGAACTTGGACACGTAATTGGCTTTTGGCACGAACACACACGACCTGACCGTGACGATCATGTGACCATCATTCGAGACAACATCCAACCAGGTACTTTATCAGACCCATGACTCAAGTCTTTTTATCCTACCAGGTGACTGCTAGATTTAATCTAGAAAGATTTGTCTTCAGTTATTTGTTCATACAGACAGATTTGAGCTTCTGTTGTATGAGCAGAAAAATTTGAGAATCACACCTGTCAATCAATTCTAAATACTTGCGTTGTGAATGTAGCCTAACGGTTTTAATATGAGTGTATGTGTGCACACTCAGGTCAGGAGTATAACTTCATTAAGATGGAACCAGGGGATGTCAACTCTCTTGGTGAGCCGTATGATTTTGACAGCATCATGCATTATGCCAGAAACACCTTCTCCAGGTAAGACTTCTGTCACACCTGTTTTATTTCATTTAGAAGTTTCTATACGAATACAAATGTTCTAATTTTTGTCTTTCTCTTCCGTAGAGGAATGTTTTTGGATACGATTCTTCCCTCTCGCGATGAGAATGGCGTCAGGCCTGCTATCGGTCAGAGAACTAGACTCAGCAAAGGAGATATATCCCAAGCCAAGAAGCTATACAGATGCCCAGGTAACCCTACAGTGTGTGAGTGTGTATGAGAGAGAGAGTGTGAAAATGTAATTGAAGGAAGACCAAGGGTGTTAACTGCACGAAGATGACCTCACTGTATGTGGAGATAATTGACTCGATAATTGGCTTGCATGAGATCATTTGTTTTTGTCAGTTTTATGATGTACTTCTTGCAGTGGCTCAGTGGGTAATACTGGCGCCTTACAGCAAGAAGGTCCCAGCTGAGACACACTGCCTTCTTGTGTGTAATTTGCATGGTTTTTCTTTGTTGTCATGGGTTCCCCTCGATGCTCCAGTTTCTTCCCCAATCCAGAGGCATGTACGTGAATTGGAGACACTAAATTGCAAACCTACTTATGGATGGATTTGCTTTTCTCTCAGGAAAGAAAAGAGGGCCACCCTGGCATTTGAGGGACAAAGAGAATGATAAGACCCTCTCGCTCTACTGCGTGCATGTGTGTGTGTGTCCATACGAGTGTGTTATTTTACTGCTGTATTGTTTTGTGTTCATGCACTACTAGTGAGGTTGTGTGTGTGTGTAAATGCGTGACGCATGGCCTACTTCACATTCAAAGACAAAGCTCTCTCTCTTCCGCCATATTCACTCTCTGTGACTAAATTTGTAAACTGAATGGCCACTTTTATTTGACAATTTGCCAAAAAATAATAGTTTACCTAGCCATTCCAGACTCATTTTGTAATGGAGCACAACATGAAAAGGTAAATAGAATGACTGAACTGTTCCCTTCAAACTTTTCCCTTCAATGCAGGTGGAGAGAAAATTATACAAAAAAGCATACTAAAAGTTTTATAAAAGCAGTCTTTTTTGGTTCTTGACTGTATAAATCACTACTTACCTTCTTCGTATGGAAAAGAGCAGCTTGGACATTCTGCTTAACGTCTACCTTTTTTGTATTTGGTAGAAAAAGAAATTGGCATGGGTGACATGATAAATGATGTAAATAATAATAATAAAGTAAATTGTGTAATTTTATGTGAACGTTTTGGAAACTGTTTTTGAAAGTTCCTGTCTCTGCTGCTGTTCCATGCAGGTTATGAGTCAAAGTTTAGACTGAAATAGGGGTGACTGTCTCCACCCAAGCCAAAGATAACAGCTTATCTACCGTGTGGATTGACTTGTGACTACGTTTTTATATTTCCTTGAAACTGACACCCAAAAGCACCTCCGTACGCAATCACTGTCCAGTGAGCTGTGATGAAAAACAGAGGCCTCTCAGGCAAATGTTTGGCCAACCGCTACATCGCTAATTGGGAGGAACTTTTGGCAAATGTTAGCAGATGATTTGGCTTCTCTTGAACAGAGAATCTGCTCCACTAGCCTGTATGGTTTGGCTCCAGAGATCTCATTAGAATAGTCAGTAGGTCTTTGTTACTTCACTGTGTGTGTGTGTGTGTGTGTGTGTGTGTGTATCTGTTTCCTGCACTGCTATTTAACAGTGGTCCTCCGCCGCTGCTGAACATACGGTGCTACGATACAAGAATTTGTAATCATGAACATCTTTCTATTGTGTTGTCTTCCCGACTGCATGAAAAAGCAAACATACAGCACGTCCAGTGTAGTCCGATTAATGAATGAATGACTGTTGAGTTGGTTCTTAAAAAAAATAATTGTTAACAGTTTGAATCAGTCTAATGAATCATTAACGAGTCTTTCAAAGAGGTCACTAAATTAACATCTAATTAAAGTAACACATTTAAGTTTTTTTTTTTTTTTACAATAAATGGAATTTTTTGCACACGCTCATTAATCATATTATTGTGTTGATCTGTTCTCAGCATGTGGCGAAACACTACAGGACTCAGTTGGTAATTTCTCATCTCCGGGATATCCTAATGGATATCCATCATATACACACTGTGTATGGAGGATCTCCGTCACACCTGGGGAGAAGGTAAGACACTTCTTTACAGAGGTTCATTGTTCCGCATTTATCTGCAATTTTCAATCCATTTCTTCCTGTAATTGTCTTCATTACGAGGTAAAGACACTCTGGTCTAATGCATGAAGTTTGACGTATATGACAGTTGCATGCATGCTGTCCATTCCAGATAGTGTTAAACTTCACCACTATGGACCTCTACAAGAGCAGCCTGTGCTGGTATGACTACATTGAGGTTCGTGACGGATACTGGAGGAAAGCACCACTGCTGGGTACATACATGCTGGTAGATTCACCAGGAATATATTGGAGTATATTAAGAAATAATATGTATAAACAATGCAATGCATGCTTAATGAGGCACCGTTATTTATTGTGTGTGTGTGTGTGTGTGCAGGTCGTTTCTGTGGTGATAAAATTCCAGAAGCGTTGGTCTCTACAGACAGCCGGATGTGGATTGAGTTCCGCAGTAGCAGCAATTGGGTTGGAAAGGGATTCGCAGCAGTCTATGAAGGTGTGTGTGTGTGTGTGTGTGTGTGCATGTTATGGCTGTAACAGTATCAGATTTTCACTTTTTTTTTGATAACATATTAAAAAATATATTTTATTTTTTGGCCAATGAATCTCACTCAGAATACAAGTGTAGACAAGCATAGATAAAGTTTGTACCCATAATACCTGGTCTTTTTACGGAATCAAAATCTTCCTTTTTGCCTTTTCTGATTTATGATTGGTAGAATATGGTTTAAACAAATATTATATATTTTTTTTTATAAATAGTATACTGTTTAGATTCACATTGAAAATCAAATACAATATGTGACCCAGGGGCACAAAATCAGTTTTAAGTCACTGGGGTATGTTTGTAGCAATAGGCAAAAATACATTGTATAATGGGTCAAAATGATCGATTTTTCTTTTATGCCAAAGTTAAGATCAAGTTCCATAAAAATATTTTGTCAATTTTCTACTATAAATCTTTCTAAACTTAATTTTTGTTTAGTAATATGCATTTCTAAGAATTCACTTGGACAACTTTAAAGGCAATTTTCTCAGTATTTAGATTTTGTTGCACCCTCAGATTCCAGATTTCCAAATAGTTGTATCTCGGCCGAATATTGTCCGATCCTAACAAACCATACATCAATGGAAGATTATTTATTCAGTTTTCGGATGAAGTATAAATCTAATTTTTGACAAAGTATGTGACCCAGTATATTTTTGACGACAAAGTAAAAGTTTAACATTCTCTTTCTCTTTGGTAGCAATATGTGGAGGGGACATCAGTAAGGACTCTGGACAGATTCAGTCCCCAAACTATCCAGATGACTACCGTCCATCTAAGGAATGTGTGTGGAGGATCACAGTGTCCGAAGGCTACAGCGTGGGCTTGAGCTTTCAGGTCTTTGAGGTGAAGTTGTTGTCTCCTCTCTTTTTTCTGTGTTCAATTTATGCATTTCCAATCAAGTTCCTCTCTTGTTCTCCCCCCTTTCCCTTGTGTTATCATTCTGAGAAGGAGAGTGAAAAAGAGGATAGTTTTTGCTATTTACATCATGTGTGCTGTTTAAAGACTTTATGAAATACACATACAAATAGACACATCTTTGTCAAGCTGAATTTCCTATTAGACTACAGGTGTGTGAGGCCAAAAGACAGACATGTTTTAAAATGTCAGAATGTTGTTACAAGAAATACTGTAAATATATATGCAGACCATTGTGTGTGTCAGTAGGTCAAAGGTGTCGAATTGTTCAGAGGGAATGAAAACACTCTCTGCCGGTGCATGCACACATTCACACTTTCTTTTGCATGCATAGAGCCTATAAAGAACAGGACGTGTACCAGTGCGCATATAATATACACAGAGACACCTGAGATCCTGTTTTTATTGGATTGTTTCCTAGGCACTGACACCTAAGGTGCCGTAGACATGCTAATGCCATTACTACATACTTTACTGTGCCTGTGTTTTTGCAGATCGAGAGGCATGACAGCTGTGCATATGACTATCTAGAAGTTAGAGATGGATTGTCAGAGAACAGCCCTATTATCGGCCGATTCTGTGGCTATGATAAACCTGAAGATATCCGTTCCACCTCCAACACTCTCTGGATGAAATTCATCTCTGATGGGACGGTTAATAAAGCAGGTTTTGCTGCAAACTTCTTCAAAGGTACACACACAGGAAAAATGCAATCAGATGCTGATTAGTTGGCCCTTGTCCATTCAGCTGACGTTACTCTGTGTCTGTGTCATTAAAACAGAGGAAGACGAGTGTCTGAAGCCAGATAATGGGGGCTGTGAACAGAGATGTGTTAACACATTAGGAAGCTTCAAATGTGCCTGTGATCCTGGATACGAACTGGCCCCTGACAAGAAGAGCTGTGAAGGTAAGAGATGTGTGTGTGTGCGATCGAGCTGCACACAGGTGCATCCGTCTGCCTGACTCAAACATGCTCAGCAGATGCTCAAGCCAAACTGAATGGTTCAGGAAAACATCTGCAATCAAAAGGAAAACAACAAGAACAAACAGCACTTAGGCCACACTCACTCTGCTCAGAAACCACATGATTTCTGTCATTATTAAAGTACAATGTGTTGTGGTTATGCTAAAATAACACAAAAACCAGCAAAGACCTGTGCCATAGTTTTTATTGAATTGAATGTTTAATTATCAGTATAATTCCAGAGAACTGAAGACAGAACCTTTCACTCGTTCTCACAAAGGTTACTACAGTTACCTAAAATGAAAACCATAAAAAAAAACATTTTTAATTAATCATTAGTTTTAATTGAAATAAACTTAAAACCTTAAACTTATTTTAGCTAGCTGCCATTTAGTTTACCTTTATGTAATAAAATAACTCAAAATAAAACTGAATTTAAAATGATTAAAGTGCCCCTATTATTTCATTTCTAAGGTTCCTGATATTGTTTTGGGAGTCTGCATGCATGCAAGCTCACAAAACACTTTTGTTTTCTCAGAACATGCATTTAATATCACGGCATTTTCCAGCAATCCTCAAGCTATGCGTTCGATGCAGTTCAAAGATTCAGCCCTCCTTTCTGTGAGCTTACTCCACTCTGATTGGTCATATGGCCCAGTCTGTTGTGATTGGTCTACCACGTACAGTGCATGTTGGAAACGACACCCCCCCCCCCCATTGTCACAGTTCTGTATTTTGAACGCTCAATAGAAAATATAAACATCTATTTTTTTATCATACTCTCAGGTTGTAATTCAGTGGAGCCAGCTGGCCCAAATAATAATAAAAAAATTAAATAAATAAACACACAAGTTTACTAAATTGTTAACTAAAATAAAAATGAAAACCAAAAATATAAATAAACTTGAAACCTTAAATACAAATGAATTTAAAAGATGAATAAAAACTATAATATCATGATTAGTGATGCTAAAATAACACTGGTGCTCACTCTTTTTCTCTTTCAGCTGCATGTGGTGGCTTGCTGACCAAGTTGAATGGCACAATCACTACCCCAGGCTGGCCTAAGGAATACCCTCCCAATAAGAACTGTGTGTGGCAAGTGGTGGCTCCCACTCAGTACCGCATATCCATGCAGTTTGAAACCTTCGAACTAGAGGGAAATGAGGTGAGACTCTCTAACTGTGTATGTGGCAGTGTGGGAGAGTGTGCTATCGTAGGTAGATAGACAAACAGACAGACAGAAGGATGGCTGTTTATCAGTGTATTATTTGTATATTTAATCTGCACAGGTTTGCAAGTATGACCATGTTGAGGTGCGAAGCGGCTTGTCATCTGACTCTAAGCTTCATGGGAAATACTGCGGTGCGGAAGTCCCTGAGGTCATCACCTCCCAGTACAACAACATGCGAATTGAGTTCAAATCCGACAACACAGTCTCCAAGAAAGGCTTCAAAGCTCATTTCTTCTCCGGTAAGACCACCGTGCCAGTGCTTTTCATTTGAAGTGGAGATATGAAAGTCTTCAGCTATGTTTTGACACCTCCACCCATGCTCGTTTGTATATATGAATATCATTATGTAAAGTTCAAAAGCTTTCCAAAAATTTTCTGAGGTAAAAGCCCTTACGAAAGGAAAATATATTTACCAATATATTTCTTAAAATATATTGTGATATATTGTAATATATTATTTTCCCTTTTTATTTTCTATTATTTTATATATTTTAATACATTTAATAATATATTGATGATACATATATTATATAATATATTGCAAAATATACAAATGATTGCCACTTTCAATATATTGCAATAAATTGGAAAAAATAAATATATATAAGAATATATGCCTAATATATTACATGATATTTTCCAATATACTGCAATATATTTTTGTTTCATAAGGGAGGCCCCTATCTATCATAGCTATATCATGAGAAGTTTTGTGGGGTTTGGTTAGAAATGTTTCATGTTGGAACTTTATTCCAAACAGTGGAATCTAGACTTTAGCATAATTAATATTATTTTATTAAATTAATAATAAAATAAATATGGGTAATATATTTAGAAGATTCAGAAGGGTATTATAATCTCATAACATTGTAGACTCTTATAGAGAAAGAGAATGTCTAGGTTACATATGTAACACTCTTTTTCTGAAGGAGGGAAATGAAAAGTTACGTCATGGGATCAAAATGACAAATGGGATCTCACCCGAGAGCCCAATAACCTTCGAGTGGTAACAAAATGAGCCATGGAGTACCCTGGTCTGCAGAATTTGCATCGTGAGCTCCGCACCCGCTGTGCATCCCGCACTCAAATCTTTGTTGAGGAGCCGAGTCCAGTGACCCGGCCGTTCAGCGGAACAGCGATGTTGCAAAGGGACGTAACATCTCTGTTCCCTCCTTTAGGGAACGAGGGTTACATACGTAACCTAGACATTCCCTTTCAGTCAGTCACGTTCTACGTTACGTCAGAAAGAGACTGACGAATGGGGTCCCTTACAAAACGCCACATGGCTGTCTTCCAGTGACCCGTGTGAGCGATAAGCACCCTGTCGTGAGGCCAGCACGAGTGAGGGCCTATAGCTAACACAGAATACACTGGGTAGCATATTCCGGTATATACTCGGTACCAACCAAGAGGTGGTGATACACATGAACTCTGAGGTACTAGCCCACAGGGTGGAAGTTTCATCGATAGAGCTGGCAAGGTGCTTGCCAAGGGAAAGACACATGCTACGAAGAGATTTATTGTGGAATACACACGTGGGATTGCCCAAAAAAGACGAATCACAACACATGGAGGCACCTAGTCCCACACAGGGCTGACCGATAGGGCATGCATGCAAGTGCTGGACATCAACAGTGCTGAAGAAACCCAGGGTTCTGGACTGAGGAACTCACCTAAGGGTAATAGTGCATGCATCCAGTCTGTGGAGTGGAATGGTGCAGCAAGCGGATTGACACCGAGCAGGTTCTTACTGGCCCGAAGGGGCGAGTACCCGGGAGGACACAGGCTCTACACAGAGATTATAAGGCGCCATGCACCAGCGCCCAGGAGGAGGCTAAACTCCTAGTTGAGTGAGCTGTCACCCCTAGGGGGCTTGGCAAGTCTTGAGCCTGATAAACCAGGACAATACCATCCACTATCCAGTGGGATAACCTCTGCTTGGAGAGAGCCTTTCCCTTCTGCTGGCCTCCGTAACAAACAAAGAGCTGGTCTGGAGCGCACGTCTGGGGTGCACGTACTGGACACAGCAGCGCCAGGGCTGGGTCTTCCTCCTTCAGGGGCAGCACATGCAAGTTCACCACCTGGTCTCTAAAAGGAGTGGTGGGAACTTTGGGTACGTGCCCAGGCCGGGGTCTCAAGATAACGTGAGATTTGGCCGGCCCGAATTCCAGGCGTGCTTCATCAACTGAAAATGCCTGCAGGTCCCCAACCCTCTTCACCGAAGCCAAAGCCGTTCGCACAGTTTTCAGTGAAAGAAACTTTAGCTCTACTGAGAGCAAGGGTTCGAAGGGAGCCTTCTGCAGTGCAGATAGAACCACTGCAAGGTCCCAAGAGGGAACTTGCTGAAGGCGAGGCAGATTAAGCCTCCTGGCCCCTCTCAGGAACCTGATGATCAGATCATGCTTCCCAAGAGACTTACCATCAACAGGGTCAACAGGCTCCTCGTCCTCCCTGATCTTGCACAACGTCTGTGCAAGAAAGCTCACTGGGGAAAATGCATACTTGCGCAGGCCCAGCGCTCAGCTGTGTGCCAGAGCGTCCGTGCCAAGGGTGCCCTCGGTCAGGGAGTAAAACAACTGGCAGAGGCAATTTTCTGGAGAGGCAAACAGGTCTACTTGAGCGTCTCCGAAGCATTCCCAAATCAGCTGAACCGACTGGGGGTGGAGTCTCCATTCCCGGGGTTGAGACTGCTACCGTGAGAGCTCGTCGGCTGAACGATTGAGCCTGCCCGGGATGTTAATGGCACAAAGTGACCCCAGATGCTTCTGTCTCCACAAGAGGAGATGGTGAGCGAGTTGCAACATGCTGTGGGAGCATAGACCGCCCTGACAGTTGATGTAGGATACGGTCGCAGTGTTGTCTGTACAGACCAGAACGTGCTTGTCCTTCAGCAGGGCCCTAAAGCTGTGCAGAGCAAGCTGTACTGCTAGCAACTCGAGTCAACTGACATTCCACCGAAGTCGGGGTTTCCTGTCCAGGAACCTGATGCAGCATGCCCGTTGCAAATGGCACCCCAGGCTGTGGCAGAGGCATCTGTTGACACCACAACATGTCTGGACACAGGTTCTAGGGGAACGCCAGCCCATAGAAATGTCTGCCAGGTTCAGCCATAGGTGGCGCATCACCTGACCCAAAGTGGACATCACCTGACCCAAGGAGCGCGCTGTAACCTTCGTTCGCCCGGAGAGCGAGGTCGGTAGCGGGGCTTACCTCATGCAAAACCCTTGGGTCAACACTGCCCCCGTGCAGCTCTTTGAGCAGGTAGACTTGTAGGGTGGCTATGGCGTGCAGGGCAGAAGCGACCTGAATTGCAACAGAACGTTGATTTTTCAAAAGTTTTTCTGATTGGCTAGATTTCATGTTCAAAAAAAGTCACACAACTTATTGTGCTTATTATTTTAAGCTAAAGCACAGGCAGGATCTGCTATTTTATGATTCATCTGTTTTGTATTTAGATCTTCTGGATATATTTCTTCTGTATAAAACAAATGCACGAATGAACATATAGTGCATGTGTATGTTGAACGAGTACTGCTGTATCTACGTGGGAGAGAGAATAAGCTCACCTCTCAATGAGCTACAATAGCGTCACTCTTATTGTCTGGAAGTCACTGAGGTTGGTTTTTTGCTCGCCCAGTGCTGACAGACTTATAGAGGTCCCCAGAGCTCTCCCACACACTCCTAATCTGTGAGTGTGTACTGAGCCGAATAAGAGCGCTGAACTGGAAACAGTGAAAGAGTTGATTAATTTCTTGTATATGCACAGTAAAGAAAGCAGGATTTTTTTTATACGCTGGACCTTTAAAATGATTTTAAGTGGCGCAAATATTCCTCTGATTTCCTCCACAGTGGAATTTTATGATCAAGCATTAAATTCTCATGAAAAAAAGGATCTTTTGTACAGAAACCACATGTGCACAGTAACAGTAGGAAATAATCCAAGATGTGGTTTGAATACAGCATTAATTATGAAAAACGTGCGGTAACCCACAAAGTCTTGGGTCTCTTTCGTTCTCTCTCCATCTGTCATTCTTTGGGTTTGTATGATGAATATGCTGGTGGTTTTGAACAGTGGTTGAAGTGATAATTAGCTAAACCTGAGACTTCCATGGAAATAACAGCTTTTGACCCATGGGACAGAAGGGGTGTAAGGATAAGCAAAAATACAAAAACAACCACATAAGGAATCATTATCTGTTTCTGAACATGCAACCATTAAGTGACATTTAGTTTACACTTATTTGACACACATACTAAATATGATAGCACTTTTTCTTAATCACTTAACCCTTCCTCAACAACATTCAGTATAATTCAATTCTGTCTTTCCTGTTTTAAAATGGAAAAGGAGCTATGTTGTTGTGCCCATTTGCAAGAGTGTTGTTTTCTTGCCCAATTAACTAAAGGAATTATGCAAATCAGATTATGGTTTATAATATATGCATATATCTTTAATATATGCATCTATAACTAGCCTAATTTACATAAATTGAAGGCATTTGTGCTAGAGAAAATGGCAGTGGCTAAATTAAAATTTGGTGTCGCTCTGTTTCAGTTTATGCAGCATGGGGTTAAATGGATTTGTGGCCGGTTTTTGTGGTGAAACATCAAAGATAAAAGTGACAGTCCCTTTACCTATGAATCTTTTGACTTTTCTTACTGTCCTTTTCAAGATTTTCCTCCATCTCTTTTGGCTAATGAACGGATATTGGCATTTAACCTCGATCACTTAATATAATTGCATTTTACAGAAAATAAAAACCAAACAAAACCAAAATCAGACTCTAGATGTCAGAATTTATCATTACACTGAAGTGCAAAGTGTTACATTTATCTCTAAATCAACTCTTATGCAAGTATGTCTCCTAATTTTTATTTTTTTGTTGCTTTCTTCTCTTTTTGTTACAGATAAAGATGAATGTTCAAAAGATAACGGTGGATGCCAGCATGAGTGTATCAACACTATTGGGAGCTATGTGTGCCAGTGCCGCAATGGCTTTATTCTGCATGAGAACAAACACGACTGCAAAGAAGGTATGTACAGGCAATCGCAAAAGAATAATAGTGGCTACAAGAGGATAAGTGAGGGTAGTCATCTGGTGGTGGCGCATCTAGCATGTGTAAGCATGTTGATTTATACTAGATTCTGCTCAGGATGAACAAAAACATACAACTCACACAAATAAAAACTACAACTATAGAATGATCTGAAGTTTTTAAGATTTTCCAACGAGGACTCAATTCAATCTGACCTAAACACTTCAACATGGACTGTTTTCTGAACCTGACACAATATACTGTAATGCAGGCTTTGAAGAAATTTTGTTATGAAGAATGGGCTAGTTATTGTTTAAATAAAACTACACTAGAGCTCATAACTAACCTACTGTACAGCGCACAACAAAGAAAAGGTTGCACTGTTTACACCGAGTTCTTAAAGTCACAGAAGTGAAAAACAAACCTGTTTATAGAGTCCGAGTGAGGTCTGATAGAATTTCGACAGACAAAATATTTAAAAACAGTGTTTTTGTGTGATTGATATTTAAAGGTGCATTAGAAATACAATGAATGATGTGACTAAACTTAGTAAACTATAAAACAGATGACCTCAGATCTCTGCATGTTGAAGCGTTTAGATGGCAGTGTCTCCTACTGAACCTCGCCTTTCATACAAGCACTCCAGTGCAGCTCTAACCTGCAGGCCTTTTAAAAAAAATTTGTGGGCTTTGGAAAGTTTAAAGCAGAGTGTGTTTTTCTCTTTGAAAAGACCTGAGGAGAGGAGGATAGAGATATTACCCATTAAGCTCGAGAGTCAGGGTCAAGAAGTTAAACCGGCAGCATCCTGGAATACACACACACACACAAACATAAACACACACACACACACACACTCTTTTCTGTCTCTTTGATTTTAAACATCTGGAGTTTCACACAGCATCATATTTTTAATCCTGCTTCTGTTTTAATTTTTCTTTGTGCATGCGCGAGCGTAAGATGTGTACCTCTTAAAAGTCTCTCAGAAGCAACACTAGACCAGCTTTACAGCTTTACTAGTTGATTATACAAGTATAACTAGTGTATTTACACAAAACTGTCAGTTTAACAAAGTCAAGAGCCATCTGGGATATTGCGCCTTTAATGGTGATACTAATATTCTATTAATGGTGATATAAACACGCAAATAACTGCTTTCAAGTCACTTTATCTATTCAAACTTAAACACACACAAACTAACAGCATTTAAAGCAGTCACATCATTGATTGAGAAGCATGTGTAACACTAGAGGCAGAACACTGTAAATACCGTTGTTCACTAATGCACACTGACCTAATTTCGAGAGGCTTAACAAGACTTAGTGCTCATGTGTGTTGGTGTGTGTGTGTGTGTAGTGTGATGGTGGTACTACTGTTCATGCGACAGTGGGGTCCAGAACTCTGATACCACATTTTGACTATATATATATATATATATATATATATATATATATATATATATATATATATAATGTATATATGTATATGTATGTATATATATATATATAAAATATAAAAAGGGTCCATCAGTGCTGCTAAAGAATTATGTCAAGTATTGAAGTTTATCTAAACGGTATCACTCATATGTTATTATTGTGCTGCATCACTGTTTCTAATGAGCTTTACCCTCTTCACCCCAAACCTTGTTTATCAGCCGAGTGTGAGCACAAGATCCACAGCACGAGTGGAACCATCAGCAGTCCGAACTGGCCTGACAAATACCCCAGCAGGAAGGAGTGCACGTGGGACATCAGCGCCACCCCGGGCCACCGGGTCAAGATTGTGAGTCTTTATATAATTCTCTGCTTTATGTTTACATGTGCTAAACAACCTTTACTTTAACACATACACTCACAAACTTCTCACAAAACAAGCACACAAGACACCGACCCGAGCATAGACACAAACACACATGCAATCCTATTATGTTCCTCTCACCTTCAAAGGCAAATAATCTTGCGTCACACATAAACAAACAAAACCTCCCTCGCTTATATTACATAGACACATACAGTACAAGTTCTCACAAACACGCACAAGATACAAGTTAGCCGGGACATCTAATAAATCACATTAATAAGGCTTGAGCAGTTGTGTCCTTCAGCTCATATTTCAATTCACAGTTAGGATTGGAACATATTAACAAACATGTTAGAAGTTAGTTATGGTTAGGGTGACCTTAAAATCTCCCTCTGTGTTCCCTCCCTCCCTCCCTTCTGAGTCGTCTTTTTAGATCTAAAGTGATTCTAAATGGCCCTCATCTCTCAGAGAGCAAGAAGGAGAATTTTATTGTTTGTTTGGATGAGGTAGTTTTGGGGATTGATTGTTTTAGGGTCCATTAGAATGAATATATCGTTTTGGCATTAATGTTTGAAGAGTTGAAGAGTTGCTTTTTCTCTGTGTAGCCGCAACAGCTGGCTTTTTACGTAAGGATTGTGTTGTAAAAGGTACAACTTTAAAACATGTAATTCAGACTCATGCAGTGCTTCAGGGATTTGCGGATGCTCCAACACAGCCCAGTTTAACACAACAAGACATCTTGGCAAACACTCCTGAGCAGCTACACAAGGAACCTATTCTTTCAGAAAGCTCTACAGATGTTTGCAGATTTGAAACCCCCATCATTCACACATCCTGACCCTTTGCATGTTTGTTTATTCAATATTTTGCTGAATTTGATCAATGCTTCCAAGTCTCTTATGCTCATGATTTAAAATTCAAAACAGAGACAGCTGTGCCGCTTAATATTTTTGTGGAAAAAGTGATGCGGATGTTTGTCTGTTTAGATTTTATTTGACATGCTCCTTAAATATGTCAGCTATTAGCAGAGGAGGTCAGAGAAGAGAGACTTTTCTTACTGTTGAACTGATGTGTCAGTGACTGTTTTTTCTAACAGATTTTTCCTCTGTTGTGTCTTTCTGTTACTAGTCTTTTAATGAGTTTGAGATTGAGCAGCACCAGGAATGTGCATATGATCACCTGGAGGCTTTTGACGGTGACTCGGACAAGACACCCATCCTGAGCCGCCTGTGTGGCAGTAAGATTCCAGAGGCGCTCATTTCCACGAGCAACCGAATGTACCTGCGGTTCATCTCCGATGCCTCAGTGCAACGGAAAGGCTTTCAGGCCACTCATTCCACTGGTAACTTCCCTGCCTTTTCTGCATCTGATGTGTTTCGTGTAATGCGCATTGGGTCAAATGTGACCCAAGTGCTCAAAGAAGCAATCCTTATGTCATGCTCACAGTTTAACAGAGCCCTCTAGTGGATCATTACTGCATTGCATGTTGACTGAAGCCTTTGAAGTGATACTTTTTCATATTTGAATTGTTGCTAAGCTCCGCCCACACTGGTTACAGTTGCTTATTACAGTCAGCTAAAAAAAGATAAGACTTAAGCAAAAAAACTTTTTTGTAATGGAGTAAAGGTGCATTATATTTTAGTTAATCAGTTTATATATGTGTGTGTAGAATGTGGCGGTAGGCTGAAAGCAGAAGCACGGCAGAAGAACCTGTATTCTCATGCTCAGTTTGGGGATAATAACTATCCAAGCCATGCCGACTGTGAGTGGCTCATAACGGCAGAGTCGGGTTACGGCATCGAGCTCACCTTCACCACCTTTGAGGTAGAGGAGGAGGCTGACTGCGGGTATGACTACATCGAACTTTACGATGGCTACGACACCGGAGCGCACAAACTCGGACGCTTTTGTGGATCTGGGGTATGAGCAGTGTGTTCATGTGTGAGTCGAGGATTTTCTTGTATCTTGCAGCTGACCTCTTTCTCTCTCTGTTTAGCCTCATGAGGAGCTTTACTCTGCTGGTGAGGCCGTGTTGATCCATTTCCACTCTGATGACACAATCAGTAAGAAAGGCTTCCATATCCGCTACACTAGCACAAAGTTTCAGGAAGCGCTACACACACACAAGTAACATCTCCCTGACTGAGAGAGACTGAGCACAGGAGTGAAATGTTACTACAACAAAGCCTTGGTGTGTTTCCTGCATTGGTTTTGACTCTATATTCAGCCACTAAGGAAGTGCTGTCATTTTGATCCTAAACACCAATCAGCTGCTCTTATGTGTGGGATAGCTCCGCCCACTGGAGTGGTGTCCTGCACTCTCTGACTGGACTGATGAAGCAAATCAACCCCTGGAAAAAACAAACTCAGACGTAAAAACATTTTGTTGGTTCTCCGTTCTTCAGATAAGCCAGTTATATATTGAGTTGCACACTGAAACTAAGACAATGACAATAAGACAACAAGGAACTGCTATTGAATTTGTGTGTGTGTGTGCATGATATTCATGACAGCATGAGCAATTTGGCTGCTTATGGCACACCACACTGTACCTCAACTAAAATGTGTGTGTGTGTGTGCGTGTGTGTGTATGCGTGGTTGTGGATGTGTGTGTGTTTGAGAGAGAGAGGCCTTCAAATACCAGCCTGAACTCATTCAAATGTTTTTAAATCTGGTTGTAATTTTACAGTTATTCTGGTAACTTTATGGAATTTTTTATTTTTTTTTCTTTCTGTTGAAAGTGCAAAAGTAAATATGTAGCCGTATTTAACAATAAGCTTCCTTACATATATGTAGCCCATTGTTTATGTTTGCAGTGACCAACATAACAATTCTACGCCAAGCTGTTTTGAGGCAATGGGTCTTATTCAGAAATCATGCGTCCATATGAATAAGTGTGTGAAATCTGCATACAAATTATGATTTCCAATAATTTTCATACTAAAACATATTATAAATTGATGAGAAACCACACGTACTGAAGGTAAATCACATGCTCTGGGTGGCCTTATAATCGTGTTAGGATGAATAGATGTTTCATCATATATAGTGAAAAGCAGCATTATAGCTCAAGCTACGATGTTTCTCAGTGCAAATATGTGTATGTACAGCCTCTTTCGAGATTGAGATCTGTGAAATGTAAGGCTGTGTGGAACACCCTTAAGTAGAGATGGATTTGCCATGTTTTATGCAAACAACCTCAACACACTCGTTCAATAATAGTCAGTTAAGAACAAATTAATGTATTTATGCTCATGAATTAGGCGGAAACTTTTCCCCTGGATGTACAAATACAAAATAATCCCAGCAATTTTGAGTGAATGAGACCCAGTGTCTTGTGCTTCATGCATGAGCAGGCCCACAAGGAATCTGCATTGCAGCATTCATGCCTTTTGTCTTCACATTTTGCATAATTTCAACCGTCAATGAGATAATCAGACTCTAATTCAATTCTGCAGATTTCCATGCATTATTTATTATAATATGTAAAAATTTGCAGATTCCATCTGGGCCTTCTGATGAGTTGCAGAAACCTTGTGAAGTTGTTTGAGTTTAAATTACATTTGTGTGTGTGTATGTGTGTGTGAGGGAGAAAACTGATAGAATATTATCTAATTTGTCTGTAGAACAAATCTTTCTTACTCTTCCAGTAACGCCTCCTGAAGAAGTGAACAATGAACATGATGTGAACAGGAAATGATGTCATAAAGCCTTGCGTAAGATGTCTGTTACAGCTGTGACAACGGACTACAACCATCTCAACCCTGTGTGCTTTATATGCACTTAACACAGAAAGACTGTGGAACTGTGTGCTCAGCAAACATGGAAATGAAATACCAATGAAGCTGAAGGGAATGTTCTCTGTTGCTATTTTCCCAATGACAGGTTTTCTCTGCTTGGAAACAAAGCAAAGTCGCTGGTGAAGGGATTCCCTACGGTGCTATTCAATGTCTCCGGAAAAAAAAAAACTACATGTCCCACAAGGCAATGCTGCAGCCATTCAGTGAATGCATTGGTGCAGTGGAGAGGCAACGTTGAAATAATGTTGCTCATCAACACAGATAGAACATTAACAAAATACTCAGCATTGACAGCACTGGTGTTGAGGAGGAATAATTATTGCCTTAGAACCAAAATGTACATTCTTGCACATGATGTTTCTGTAAATATATTTTTTTCAAATTATAATATTTTATTTGATATTAAGTTTAAAGAACTTGAAACTTTGTGTTATAAAATAAATTGAAATGCACTGACCTGAAGCCGTCCCCTTCTGTCCAGTTACACAAACAAACGCACACTTGTCTGCATAAATGCTTGCACATGATCATGTGCGCACACAAACACAAACTAATGTTACATTAATTTGAATGCTTTAAAGTCAGCGTTAAGACCATGGCATATGTGTGCATCTTTTGGTCTGTGTGTTACATAGCACATGTCATGTGACTCTGTTCTGACTCGTGAATATTTCTGTATGTGCCAAGCTCCTGTTGATTCCACTCTAGGTCGGAACTATGACATATATGACAATGTGAATCATGATTTATTCACCTGTTAAATCATCAGCCTCATGTTGACTCTTCACTCTCAAGTGATTAAACTCATGTCAGGTCAGTTAAACATGCAGTCTTGTTTGTTCTTTCTCTTCCTCGTGTGTTCTTCTTGTAGAAACATTAATAGTGTGCTCTCTGCACTTCTTGTAAGTGGATAAGAAATGTTTTTTTCAAAGGCTTCTTTTAAATAGGTAATTACTTGGCAACCATTAAAAAAGTATGTTCTGTATTTTTTTTAAATAAGATTTATGTTGCCCAGTGTTGAACAAAGTATCCAATCATTATATTTAAAAGTAAAAAGTAAATGAACATGAACATGTCTAGGTATCACTATAGATCTTTGACACAAATGCACAGTGATTGTATCATTTTGTAATAATACTATCTATCTATCTATCTATCTATCTATCTATCTATCTATCTATCTATCTATCTATCTATCTATCTATCTATCTACGTTTTGGGATCCAATGTCTTCATGAAAAAATAGTAACAAAACATTGCTAAACAGTAGTCTTTTTTTTTTTTTTACTTTAAAAAGTAGTTTTCCCAGGTAAATTACAACATATATTATGAAGCCTGTATTAATAATAGTTCAAATGCCTGCTGATAGTAATATCAGAGAACTAGCACCAGATGGCAGCACGCTCTTTAACATCAACACGACGTCACGCTGGACTCCGGAACTGATGGAGTTCGCAAACTCTGTCGAGTGTGTATTTGTGTCTTCAGGTGAGCTTGGTCTGGGCTGGAAATGAATTCTGAGCATTTAGACCTCAGGTCAAGTGTAAGTTTTTTTTTATGTTTTGTTTGGATTGCGTTTGTTGTCTTGAGGATTCTTCCTTTCTCTCTCACCCTTGCTCAGAGATAACATTGGGATTTTAATTGGATTTTCCCTCAGCTCTAATAAGGTGTCTTTAGATTGGAGCCAACAAACCATTTCAGAAAAGACTCCCATTTGTTGTTTTTAATAATGCAGAGCCACTGTAGACAATATTAATGATTGATCAATAATTTATTTTTTTAATATGCAGTTGCTTTGACCCAAAAAATATTCGGTTATAAAATATATAAATTAAGGCACAGGACTAGAGTAAGTTAGCATCATTCTGAAGGGTTTTGTGATGCTTGGCTTTCTGTCCCACTTATAAGGGCTACTTTAAAATTAAATTGATCTATATGACAAATTTTATAATGTAGGCATTTTTAATTACACGTTATATAATAAAAAGGGTAATACAAAAATGAATAGTAGGCCTAGTTGTTTCTTATTGGCCTGATTAGTCAAGCCCTCAATAAAATACACAAAACAAGATTTTAAGTAGGCTAATTAATACTCCAAATAACATGTATTAAACAAACCTCACACATTAGCTCTTGATGATTGTAACGTGTTTTGTGCATGTTTTGAGTGAGACTAGAGGGCATGCAGTTTTTTTGTGGGTTCAGTTGATTCGGATTTATAAAGGCATGTCTTGTTCAGTCACAGCTGTTTCTATCACTCCGTTTTGGCAGTGGTGTGCTTTTCAGTGACCTACTGCAGGTTATACTTGCCCTGTCCCAAATGTCCCTTACGGTCGGCCTCTGAGTGTGCACTTTCGTGAAGTAAGGCCGCTTTGACTGCTGGGTAGAAGTAGACTGTGTAGCTCGCAGGGCGAATAGAGGAAAATATTCCAGGATTTTTCTCCATATAATGTACTTCAGTGGAGACCAACAGACTGAAAGTCCAAATTGCAGTTTCAGAGCAGCTTCAAAAGGCTCTACATGATCCCAGCCGAGGAATAAGGGTCTTATTTAGTGAAACAATAATAATAAAAAAAAAAATCTAAAGTTTACTGCAAATGCACATCTTGCACTAGTTTTGCCATACTTGTATTTACATAATCACCATGGAAAGTACATTTGGGACAGGGCCATTGTTACTCCTGTAGATGGTGTGGAGTGACACTGAATCATTGACTTAACAGATTCTGACTCGCTCAGAAACCAGTCGCCGCTGTTGTGTGTTCCTTGGAGACTTTAGTTCAGAACTATTTTTGTTGTCAAAATAACTGGCTTGAAATGTAAGTTGTTATTAACTTGTTTATTGAATAGTTAACTCCAATAGCGCTCTTGATATTACTGTATAACAGTTAGAGCTGTTTCTAACCAAAGACTGTAGATGCTCATTCAGTGGCATGAGGTTTAACATCTAGCTACATGTCATAGTTTTAATGCTATGTTATATAAATATATATATATATATATCTCTCTATTTTTGTCCGTCTGTGTCTGGTTGTTTCATTAGTTTGTATTGATGAATGGATCAGGAGATTTAAGTGGATGAGTTGCATTGATCTGTGCAAACACACACACACACACACACACATAAACAACAGTTTCAGGGGAAAACTAGATCTCTGCTTTCGTCATCTTCGTCACTCCTCTCTCTCTCTCTCTCTCTCTCTGTCTTTGAACACCTTCCTCTTTTTAATCATGATGATGATCATTACACTCTTTTTGTCTGCCAGTAAAAGCCTTTTATCACCCAGCTCTCAGCTAACTGGAAAGCCCCATTATTCCCACACAATCACCCACAATAATTCCAGGAAACACGCACATTGATTGTTTTTCCCCAAAAATGAGAGTATTTTGATAGGATTATGAAATGGGTTGCAATTTTGTAAGGCACAATTTTAAATTTAACAACTACCTTTCGGTTCATGATTGTGAATTGAATTGAACTGAATTGAAATTTTAATCAGAATAACAAGAAGATTTACTTGAATACAATTCACAGAGGAGTTTGATTAAACACATTAAGTTTTGCAAGAATATAATTGTTAATTATGTTAATAATAATTAAATTATTATTTCGAACTAAAACACACACACACACACACACACACATATAATTTCTCTAGGTGGTATTTTAAAACTCCAAAATAATCTACTGTTTCTGGAATTAACAAAATACGGAAAAAAAACTGCACTTCCAGTTGTTACAGTGTATAAGTTTAATTCTATTCCTTAAATTCAACTTTTAATCACAATTATGAATCTTGCTTGCTACCAGAGTTCAGTTTGGGCACTATAAATGTCATTTTAAAAACATTCCCAATTCAGTTATTAATGGTGCATATCCTTGATGGACTGGCAAATTTGTATAATGAAACCCATTTAACATCTAAATCAACTTTAAATGCAGATATAGTTGCTCAAGTGGTCTTTGTGATGTGTGCCTGATGCAATAAGGTTTTGTAAAAAAAAAAGAAAGATTCAGTGCGGTGTTTTTCTCTCTCTTTAAAGACTCAGAATTGGACAAAGTGGCATCAGCTTAAACTGTGCCATCAAGTAGTTACAAACTATAACTCTCCCCGCTTTTCTATTTGCTCTGGTTGCTAAGCGATGCTAGACATAGTTTATTAGCCAATGCAATTCCACCTCCATCAGTTTTCTACTGAGAACTGCAGACTCACACACACACTCACACAAATAGATCAATATGACCCCTAGGGAAGGTTACGGACAGTATTTTGCATTTACAGTAAAATCTGTGCTTGGGTAAAAAACCCATTTAAAACTGTTCTGATAAAAACGGCACAGAGCAATAATAACAGAAATATGAATCGATGAGCAGCGGAGAAGAGGTGTGTTGACCATGTGACCACTTCATTTTAATGGGCTTCTTGAACGCTGTTATGGGCAGAAAAGAATCCGCTAGCTTGCTCCACATGAGATAAGGGAGGTGGAACAGCCATTGATCGAAGCTAATGATTTTCACATTAAATTGGAGGAAAGGACAGAGACAAAGAGTCAGAGAGAGAGCGAGGATGGGGGAAATGTTTCTTCCTCTTCTAATCCTGCTGTAGAAATGAAATGTGAGGATAAAGTTTACAGCAGAAGTGTGCAGAACAGTGCTCCGTTTGTAAGCCAGCAACTCAAATACTCAGCAAATACTTTACATTGATATTGATCTGTAAACACAGTAATAGTTCAAATATGCATAGTATAATAGTTAATAATATGCATAATAGTTCAAATATGTAAATAGTTCAAATATGCATCTACGGAGATATTTCAGCCTGTCTGGACCTGTGAAAATGACTTCTTGGTTTAACAGCAAAATATTTGTAAAAGTCTTAAAGGAATAGGTCACCCAATTTCTTTTTTTTTTTTTTTTTTTTTTTTTTTTTTTTTTTACCATGAGAAATTCTAACCACTTTTTTTCTGTGCAACACAGAAGTAAATATGTACAGAAACAGCTTTTGCCATGCAATGATAATGGAAAACTCTGTGACCAGGAGATGTCAATCCCCAAACATAAAAACAAGTAGAAACCAGTTTCATATATCAAGACAAGTTTTCTGAAATGATACAATACAGAAGTTTTGATCGAAGAACAAACTGTATTCACTGATAATCTTCAATTCTAACAAAGCTCACATCTAACCGCCGCCTTCATTTTAATTTTCATATTTCATGAATCTTCTAAACATGGTCCAGAAGGCCAAGGCTCATTTAAAATGGACTATGGCAAAGTTAAAAACAGTTCTGTGGTCAGACCAATCAAAATTTGGGAAAACTGAGGGGCTATGTCATCCAGACTAAAGAGGTCAAAGACGACCCAAGTTGTTATCAGAGCTCAGTTCAGTAGCCTGTATCTCTGATGGTATGGGGTTTCATGAGTGCATGTGGCATGGGCAGCTTACACATCTGGAAAGGCACCATCAATGCTGAAAGGTATATCCAAGTTCAAGAACAACATATGCTCCCATCCAGACGTCGTCTCTTTCAGGGAAGACCTTGCATTTTCCAACATGACAATCCCAGACCACATACTGCATCAATTACAACATCATGGCTGTGTAGAAGAAGGATCCGGGTACTGAAATGACCAGCCTGCAGTCCAGATCTTTCACCCATAGAAAACATTTGGCGCATCATAAAGAGGAAGATGCGACGAAGAAGACCTAAGACAGTTGAGCAACTAGAAGCCTGTATTAGACAAGAATAGGACAACTCTCCTCAGTCCCCAGATGTTTGCAGATTGTTATAAAAAGAAGAGGGGATGCCACACAGTGTTAAACATGGCCTTGTCCCAACTTTTTTGAGATGTGTTGATGCCATCAAATTTAAAATCAACTTATTTTTCCCTTGAAATTACACATTTTCTCAGTTTAAACATTTGATATGTCATCTATGTTGTATTCTGAATAAAATACTGAAATTTGAAACTTCCACATCATTGCATTCTGTTTTTATTCACAATTTGTACAGTGTCCCAACTTTATTGGAATCGGGTTTGTACATTAGGTACATTATATGTACATTATTTAGTGATAAAGTTAATTGCATTATTCTAGTGTCATGTGCTATAGTGTTCATGTGTTTGACTATTCACTGGCCATGTTTTATGGACATGCAACCTAGAATGACATCTGATTCATCATGTGTTTTTTTGTGTGCATTATTATAGTGCTTAACAGTACATTTTAAGGTAAAAAGCAGATCTTGATAGTTTGGTGTATTCACATTATATCAGTAAAGAAAATATATGCTTATAAGTTGACATGTAAAATGTAAACAATTGTACTTTTCGGTTTTGATGAAAAAAAAAAATAGCACGCAGGTTTGAAACCACAAGACTTTGATTAAATAGACAGATTTTCCATTTTTAGGTGAACCATTCCCTGAACTACACAATATATCATCTAAAAGTTTTACAGAAATTCTCCAATGGTTAGATTTTGGTGCTATTGTTTCCTAAATGTAGGTTTCTCCTCCTCTGAACAGTCTGAACTGCAGTGACACATTCATTTAGATCACAGCCTTGTGTATGTTCCAGGGAAATGAAATGGGTCTTGATGTTGTTTTGTATTTTAAGTGGTTTTAGGCTGACCCTTTTCTAATTTGGCAGATTATGTAAGAGAATTTCAATCTGAAGCCTCTGTCTCTGTGAGATTACGAGGAAAACGGATCTTGTAATCTTGAAAACATGATAAAACTGATGATCACTGTCACCTGTTATAACCGTTTGTGTTTTGTTTTTAAGAACTGCTTGCAAATCTTATATATATTTATGGAAATTCATAATATTTTGTGTGCTCTACTGTAGGCTCTCTTTGCATTCAAACCACACTGTATTTGCATTCTGGATTCTTTGTGTGTGTGTGTGTGTGTGTGTGTGTGTGTGTCTGTGTGACTTTAATCCAAAGCCAGCAGTAGTGTGATTTTCTATGACCGGAAGAGGAAAAGCTGTTGAATGAAAACGCTTCTTGTTTATCCAGTTGGTTCCTTGTACAGAGCTGTGGACAGACACACACTCACACAGCCTTTCATTACACACATGCACAGTACGATATGCAAACATATTTAGTATGAATTCTAGCACTTTCCAAACCATTGATTCCTCTTTGCATCATATTTTAATTGAATTTTGGATATGCATTTTAATTATTTAATTAATTACAGTGTACTTGTGATCCAGACACACATACATTAGTTGACAGGAACATGATTGTGTTTTAATGATTAAATAAGTGTTCATCCTCGCAGACGCCCCAGTTTATGTGTGTGTGTACAGATGAGAAATTGTGGCATATCAAATATTAAAAATTGCATTTATACATAATTCAGCACTGACCAGACTAGACGCATCGGTCTCTCACTCACACACAATTATAATACCAAAAACTATTTTTTAGTCTTTGTAACTTTATTTGAGCAAATTATATATATACTGTAAAAAACAAACAAACCAAAATGTGTTATCTCTATGACAACAGCTGGACAACACTGATAAAGTTGGTTCCTTTGACCTCTGCAACTGATGATCATAAACTCATTCGACCAAATGACCTTTTTCATTTTTTTAAAAGAAAACACCACAATGTCCGTAGAAGGAACTTTATATTTTCATATGCACATTATGAAAACAAATCTGACAGAAAATGCAAAAGCACTGAGAGAGACGAGGAGAATAAATGACAGCAGCAGCATCTATTATATGATTTGTCATCTACAGTAACATATGCAAAATAACTAATCATGTTCCATTTCTGGCATTTGACCAAAACAACAAAGAACGTGATGCAAAAACCTTTTTTAGATTCATATGCCAGTCAAGTTCTACATTCTAACACTAAATAGCTCCTTCTCTCTTTTTTTCCCCAGACCTCTTCCCCGTGTTGTGTCAAAGGCACCTAATGCCCAAAGCCTGCCAAAGTGTTCACAAGATAAGTGTGTGTGCGTGTGTCTAAGTCTCTGTAAATAGCATGACTCTGTCCTCTCTTAACAGTCACATCTGTGTTACTGGGTGTCTGACGTGTGGTCACTACAGGCCTTGTCTTAACCGTTTCTTCTAGAATGTCCATTCTAACATACAATTACAGATACATTTTAATAGTTTATCTGTCATTTTAATTATCATTCTGCTGATTAAAAAAAAGAAACGTAAAGAGCCATGAATATCGACGTTAACCTCTAAAGGCATGACTGTAAAATCACATTCTAGACAATGTAAAGTCCTCATGACATCATGTGTTCACATGTATTTCATACGCATGTTTATAAGTGCAAACATTTAACCCTCAATAATCTTCTAGTTATGTCTATATACTTATTCGCTTTGGATGAATATAAGACATGTTATAAAAATGAAAGGTGGTTACTGAGTACTGGTATTAATTTTGCTCAAATGTTATACAGCACAGGGGAAGAAGAACTCTTAAGTAATGTTAGTACTGCACTCTACTGAGGCCACCTAGAAACCTGCTTTACAACCAAATCAAAGTCGGTTTATTTATCTATTTTTATTATTTGGTTCCTTGTTTTTAAATGTCTTAAAATAATTATATATATATTTAAAAAAAGACAGCGGAAAACGGATTATGACAGGTACCCATATTCATCATCAACTTGTTCATATTCATCATCATCATCTCCCATCTCTTCTTCATCATTTACAACATCACCATCCTCATCATCTGAGAGCAGAGCGTCACCGCTGCCAAAATCTCCAGAAGACTCCACAGCTGAAAGAGAAACAGTTTCTTTCATTTTGATTTCTTGACTTAAGAGTAACACATCTCTTTGCTGTTTTTTTTTTTTTCTTTTTTGAGAATGAAGTTTGGGGCGAGTACGTTTTTTAAAGAGATACTTTTATTTAGAAATGATGCATTTATTTAAATAAATGTGACAATAAAGACATTTATAATTTTACAGATTATCAAAGAGTTATCAAAAAATTATTTATCCTCAAAAATATTCAGTTTTCAACATTGATAGCAATCAGAAATGTTTCTTGAGCAGCAAATCAGCATATTAGAATAATTTCTGAAGATTATGTGACACTGGAGACTGGAGGAATGATGCTGAAAATACAGTTTTGAATAAATAGCATTTTAAAGTATTAAAATACACAACAAGTTAATTTAAATAAGAGTAATCTTACTGACCCCAAACTTTTAAATGGTAGTGCAGAACTAATGTCAAATGTTTAATGTGTCTAAGCTTGTACTCATACACAGTACATTAGACCTGGACTCGTCATGGATTATTTCAAGCTTTACACACTCATTTTGATCAAAAGACACATTCTTTCGTTTCATGTGTGTAATTGAAGTCAGATAGACTTCTTTGGCTGTTGTGCCACATCTCACTGATTTTCTTTCAGCATCTCACTTTTGGTAACACTTTATAATAACTGCATGCTATTAATAATTAGTTAAGCATTAGGAAACAGTTAATTCATCATTTCTAAAGCATTAATAGAAATTTATAAACAGTTTATAAATACAGATATAAATGTTTTATACCTGATTTAAAAGCATATATATAATGTATTTAATAATTGTTGTTTTCATACTTTATTAATGATCAATTTGTCATTTCTAAATTAAGTATAGCATTATTTCCACACCAGTTATTAAGGAGTTGTCAGTGGTTCATAAGATCACTTAGAAATTGTAAGTAAATTATTAATAAACTATTTAAATGTGCATTCGTACATGTTTTTATTCAGACATACAGTAATAGTTACTTATAGTGTTAATAAATGGTTTATTAACATGTATTTCTACTGTAATTCAGGGTTAATTCAGGTAGTTATAAAACATATGCAGTTGTTAGTTAACTATTTTTGTGAGCTTATCTAAAGTGAGGACTATTTATGCCTTGTAAAGCTTTTACAAATGAGATTTAAAGGCTGTTAATATTTCTATGTTCTGCATCACTGTGTTGTGTTTGTTTCCATTTTTTGTTTAAAAGATAACTGAGCCTTTAAATATTCTTTATAAATGCTTTACAAGGCATAACTAGTCCTCACTTTAGATGAGCTCACATAAATGGTTAACTGACCACTACTAAATGCTTTATAACTACCTGAATTTACTACATTTCTTGTGATCTTATGAATCACTGGCAACTCCTAAATAACTTGTTTGTAAATAATGCTATACTTCATTGAGAAATGATAAACTGATCTTGAATAAAATATGAAAATACAATTATCAAACACATTATAGATATGTTTTAAATCAAGAATAAAGCATTTATATATGTGTTTATAAACTGCTTATTACTGTCTATTAATGTTTTATAAATTATGAATTATCTGTTTACTAATGCTTAATCATTAATAGTGTGCAGTTATTATAAAGTGTTACCCCACTTTTTGGTCAAGTTAAAAGTTAAAACAGTTCAGATTCACAAAATCAAAGGATTCATTATTGAACAAAAGAACTAATTCTCTGCGAATCCAAGTGATTTCACAAGTATGCTTGGATATTTTAAAATACCTGCAGTACTTTAAATACACAATACTTGTACAGTAAATCATATAATTTTTTTTTTTAATTGCGATCTATTTTGCATCAACTTTTTAGTTTATTAGCTACTTCATTAGCCATTCCAGTTGAAAGATATCACACCAACACAAGTTCCATGTCATTGCACCCCGACATGTTACAGATTAAACACATTACTTCACTTTTTTCTCTTGATCTAGATAATGAATCAAAAGATCTGAGGTAATGTACAGTAGGACGCACCCCTCTTACCACAGTCAGCAGGCCCATGGGTAAGAGACCCCACAATCTCAATTCCATTGCGATCCACACACCAGCACTGACCCCTGCTTCTGTGACACTGCTGAGGCCTATAGAAGCCATCCTCATCACAGGAGGGGGTGTACGGACCTACACACACACACACACACACACACACATTAGCATCAATCCTAACGTCAGGAAACATTGCATCACAGACAAAGATTATACACACTCAAACAGATAGGGAGATGATATATTTAATGTCAGAGAATGTAACTGTCCTCTCTCTCTCTCTCTCTGTGTCTCTCACACACATTAATCGTGTTTCAAACAGAATAACCATAGTAAATCTTTTTTTTTTTTTGTCTTTTTATAATTTAGTGCCAGAGGCCATAGAGCCGTCACTGTGCTTTCCACTCAGGGGAGAAACAGTAGTTAAAAATATCCATCTGTTCATGTCCAATTTCTCCTCATCTCATTCCCTTGCTCAAATTAAACACATGACCTTCAGAGAGAGGGACAGAAACTCTGAGTGATTTCCAGCTTTAATAGAATTAATATCGGCTTTTCTTCTGTTTGACACCTTGCTTGTTCTGTAACTGTGTTCAGATTGTGTTGACATTGAGATGGTTATTAAATTCAAGTGCTTTCTATATGAAAATGGTGTTACAAAATGTGTAACTTTGTAAGTTTGGTGTTTATAGCTGATGCTCATAGTGTGTTATTGTTTAGGATGTCTGGGTGACAGATTTGATTTTTTATGGTATAGTGATGGGATTGCTATTTGGTTATTTCAAAGTATATGTTTCAAAATCATCTACAAATATGATGTAGACTACTGACTGGACTTTTACTGAAAAAAGTAACTTTTTGTGTTTTGGGTAAGAATTATATATATAATATAGTTAATATAAATAATAAAAAATACCCATTAAATTCCTGCATGTAAATACAAATTGTAAAATATGACTAACTTAACCTATATTCAGTGTGGTTTCAGGTGAGAAGTGTCTTATGCTCACCAAGGCTCCCGTGTATTTAATAAAAAATACAGTAAAACCAATAATATTTTTAAATATTATTATAGTGTTATATGTTTTATATATAATGTAAAATGCAATGTGATAGAAAGCTGAATTTATTAGAATCAGCATCTTTACTCCATTCTTCAGTGTCACATGATCTCCATTCTAATATGCTGATTTGCTGCTCAAGAAACATTTCTCATTATTGTCAAGTTGTGATGAATCTAATGCATCCTTACTGATCAGAAGGTGAACAATAGTGTTTATTTAAAAGATTTGTTCTGTTTATTTATTTATTGTATGTACACTGTCCTTTCAGATGCCTGCTGAGAGATTTTGGAACATCTGTTATTAAGCTAAGTGGAAATGGGTATCAGTCAATGCTAATGATCTCAATAAGACCAGACACCCAAGGCCCACATGATCTCGCATTACAAACAAAACCACTTTGTCCATGCGGAAATTACACAAATAAACAAAATGCACGAGAAAATGAACTCACCCAGTAATTTCTTCCCGGCTTGCTGTTTGTGGATGCTGGTGATCTCTGATTGGCAGGGAGCCTCTGAAACACATTGATTTCAGATCAGCAGTGAGAAAGACACCTCCACCATTATTCCTCTGGTACAGAGATTTTACCTGCAGGCATTGTGTCATTTAGTATATAAATATCTCAGAAATTGATTATCCCCACAGTGCTGCATCATTTCCAGAATGCCTTTCAGTCTTAACGCTAAATGATTTTCTGTCTTCATGTCCTAATTTTCTTTCTCAGATGAACTACACAGGTTGTATGTGCTTTGTAGAGTATACAGTAACACTTTACAATAAGGTTTATATGATAATATTAATATTTTAACATTATTTATTCATTTTATGATAAAGAGTTCATTTTAACCATTAAAACATTGCATTATAAACATACAGTACATGTGTAGTATATTTAAAAAATAACACTGAGAAGATCAATTAATTTTAAACAGTACGTGAACACACTTTTGTGTTTGGCTGAGGCAAAGTACTTTTTTATGTTGAATTCCTTAAAAGCATGTTGAAAAGTACGTGCAAATCCCTAATCGGACTGTAATTGTTTCTTTTGGGGACATAACGTGCTTTCAACATTTGCAAGGACTAGTCTGTGGTTTTATTTCTATCTGAATCTAGAATGTCAAGAGTTTTTCCGCCCACAGCCGGCATGAAAAATTCACGTCGAATTACCTCCTGTTTTTTTCTTTTTGAAAAACACCAAAGTGTGGTAATTTAACTGCTTCCAGAATCCAAATCCAAAAGTCATTTTGTAAATCCTTTTTGACTACTGTCAAGCACCATACATTAAGTACACATTACTGAAATGCTGGAAAGTATAGTAGAAGAACAGTATTTCATCACTGCTCCAATACAGTTTTAAAACATGTATAATATACAATTATATACATTAAAAATATAAATCAAGTAACTGGGTTTACCTTATGTTAATAAAAGGATGCATTAGCTTTATTAAAATGACTTCTATTCTGAGAGAAAATGCAACACACAAAATCATTTAAACCAATAGCGGGTCAATTTTCCTTCTATTAAATAAGTTAATTAAATAAATAATACATAAATATATTATTATTTTCCTATTGTTAAATTAGGGGTGTGCAATATCAGGATTTTTGATCATGGATGATTAATAATGTCAAAAACACAGAAGACTGGTTTACATATAAGCACAGTTTTTATGTCTGAAGTGAAATTAAACGGCTGTACTAAGAGTACTAAACATGCTGCCGCCTTCATTAAAGTGATAGTTCACCCAAAAATGACAATTCTGCTGTCCTTATTTACTCACTCTCATGTTGTCCTAAACCTGTATTCATTTATTTCTTGTGCTGAACACAATTATACACAATTATTAAATATATTGATGAATGTGGGAATACTTTGAAGAAAGCTGGTCCCCATTGACTTTGATAGTAGGAAAAAAATACTAATGAAGTCACTGGGGACCAACTACTGTTTGGTTTCATACATTCTTCAAAATAACTTTTATGTTCAACAGAAGAAAGAAACTCATTCAGGATTAAAACAACTTGAAAGTGAGTAAAAGATGACAGGAATTTCATTTTTTGGGTAAACTTTGCCTTTAATATTAATAAAATCAAAACACAGAGAAAAATCACTCACCGCTCTTGACTGAAGAATATTCATTTAATAAACATTGCATTGAGTTGCCGGTGTATAATTTGTACAGTGAAATGTATATACTGTAGTGTTTTATTTGTTCATTCAGTTTCTTGAAAGCTGCTGAAATACCTAAGAAATAAAGCACTGTTCGTTTTGTTTATTATGCGTATTTGCAATTTGTATATTTTTTTTTCTATCTTTTTAGCTCACTTTGGGCTAAATATCTGCCACTGTTTTTTATTTTATATTTTGTAACCTTGTAAGTCTTTGTTTTTAAAATAGTGAAATTAGTTTGGCTTTTCTGCTCATTAGTAAAACCAACAAGAATGAATTATGATAAAATCGTGATTTTCCTGGAAAACGTTGTGATATATTTTTGTCATATTGGCCACACCTGTGTTCAATGAAAGTTTAATTTATTCATTGTCCAAGCAATGTGACTGATCCAGGTTTGTATTTTCACAAACTCACACCTCCAACATGAATTTATCTGCATCCCAACACGTGTGTTATTTTTACAGACATCCCAATTACTGTCTGAATACAGCTCAAGTTTACCTTGATATCTCTGGAAGCAGGAACACCACTCTTGGCTGGAAACGAGTCTGTCTCTGTCTGTGTCACATGACCTGAAGAAGGCTTTAGTGCACACATCGCTCTTCTCTGAGCTCAGGCTGGACAGCTCTGACTGATCGAGCTGAAGGTCAAAGTTTGTGTCCAGTCTGGAGAACATCCAGCCCAGAGAGTCCTTACAGAGAGGAACCTTACTCGTGTCCACCACTGCACAGACACACAGAGCAGCATTATGACGGTTATCAGGTTAGCACTAATATTATAGCAGTTTGTGTGTGTGTGTGTGTGTGTGTGTGTGTGTGTGTGCTCACTCTTCTCTGGCTTCTGGAACTTTAATTTCTTGCTGGGATTGCCGCTCTCATGAAGAACTGTGATCCACTCTCGTAATCTGCTAACCACTTCAGTCATCTCCGCATTACCACACTCTAGGCAGAAAAACACACAGAAGATAAATTAAACAATCAAGCACAAGTTAAAATCTCATTCTTTTTACAAGGATTTTTTTTTAGATAATGTTTTGGGGCTGTGTGCATCTGTAGCAGTCACAAATCAATGCAATTTCATTTTTAGTTGCAGAGTTTCCTGTGCAAGACTATGGACCAATGCCTTTCAATGCATTTCAATGATTTAATCGAGTCAAACATCTTATGTATTTGTACTATAATACGTACTGATATATTAACGCTCGTGTGTCTATTAGTAACATACAAGAACTTCTGCTGGTATTATTGTCAATGGACGGCCAACAGTTTTGACAAGAAAACAGAACTAACTTGACAAGTTGACAATAAACCTCTATTTATCCCCTAAAGTGACCAGTCTTTACTCGTATTTACTGTTTTATGAGATGTACAACCTTGTCTAAATCTTTAGCTCTGTAATGTTATGTTGTTTGTATTCTATTCTGTGTCCAAAACTCTACTTTTGGAGGTCACCTTAAAATTTTACCATCATTTATGATGTGCTTATGTTGATTCATGGCTCGAGCAGAATTTAAGCAGACAGTCTTGTACCTTTTTTTTTTTTTTTTTTTTTTTTTTTCAAATGCTGTTCCCTTATGAAACAAAAATATATTGCAGTATATTGGGAAATATCATGTAATATATTAGGCATATATTCTTTTATATATTTATTTTTTCCAATATATTGAAAGCGGCAATCATTTGTATATTTTGCAATATATTAGATAATATATGTATCATCAATATATTATTAAATGTATTCAAATATATAAAATATTAGAAAATAAAAAGTTCAAATAATATATCACAATATATTTTAGGAAATATATTGGTAAATATATTTTCCTTTCGTAAGGGTTTTGCTTTGAATCAAAGGAAATGTGACTAATCTTGGAGCTTGTTGATTTGACTCAAGGCTTAAAACTCTAGAGCATTAAAAACAATACCTGTGGAAAATTTATGTCATTTATTTTGGTCAAATTAATTTATTTCAGGGTTGCTGAAAAAGTGTGCAACCCCTGTTGGACTATATTGACTTACATTTATGAATTTTCAAGTATACACTTTTCTAGCTTACAGCTGAACTTGATTAGTGATTTCATTGGGAATAGATAAAACATCCAGCTTCATTGCTGGTTATAAAATAAATAGATCACGCAAAAATGATAAATACCCTCAAGCCATCCTAAGTGTATATGACTGACTTCTTTCATTGCTCCCATTGGAGCTGTGTGGAGCACTTTTATGATAGATTAATGCACTTTTTTGGGCTGCAAAGTCTCGACCATCATTCACTACCATTATAAAGCTCGGAAGAGCCAGGATTTTCTAAATGGTGTCGCTGCAGGCTATAAAACCCATAATATTGAATAACATCAGCAATAACTGTTCCTGCGGGTGAGATTTGTACTTATCCGATGTATAAATAATTTCCAGTTTACTTGATTGTATTTTTTTTTGCATCCGGTGTTTGTTTTGTTTTGATATGTTCATTAGATTTAATAGTCTGTGCATATTGTTTGGGGATAGTTTGGGGCCAATTGATAAATCTAGTTTTGTTGTAAGTGATTAATGAGCGTAACTGATTGAATTCTTGTAGTTAATGCATCATACGTCTGTGCTGATGGTTGATAAGATGCAGTACTGGAAGGAAGGAAGGGCTGGGGCTTTCTTTGCATTCAGAAACAGCTACGAGAGCTTATAGTCATGTTCTCTAATTTGGGGTTTGTTCTTTTTCCATTTTTATGTGCAAAAGTGATGAAATGTTCAAATATTCAGCAGAGACACATCAGGCTGTGTTTTCTCTGACACTTTGTATGTTTTTTTGTTTGTTTGTTTGTTTTTTTAATCCGTTAGCATTGACTGAGTGTATATAATAATGGGATGTGTAGATTTTCTAGCTTGTTTTTTAATTAGCTCTAGATGATTAAGTCTGGGAAAAGTCAATATAGGTTGATCTCTCATGACGGCTAAAAAACAATATGACAAATAAATAATCCACTGACAAATATAAACCCTTGTGGATACACAATTAAGATGAAAACCCGATTAAAGCAAAAAGAAGCCACATGTTACAGTGACTTTGTTATATATTTTAAATGCAATATATTCCATTGATTGCAGCCTTTAATTCAGTTTCACATTATCCTTCAGAAATGCTTATTTGGTGCTCAAGGAACATTTATTATTATTATTATTATCAAAAAAGTTGTGCGTTATAAGTATTATTTTTTTCAGGATTCTTTGATGAAAACTTAAAAATAACTATTTGAAATAGAATTCATTTATTATATTGTAAATGTCCCTATAAATAAATGTAATGTTTTTTTATGAAAATAAAAATAAAAAACATGAATTTCTTATTGATCCCAGACTTCTGAATGGAGGCGTCTATATGAAGAGCTTTGAAAAAAATAAAAAATAAAATATTCATGCTTCTCACCCCTTCATAAATCTATTTTGATTTCACTTTCATAATCTTAAGTCTAGTTTTTGATGCTTTATGCTCTAAGTAGTCATTGACAATCTTTTGATGGTGCATGTGACTGAATTTCTTCTATAGGCCTGAAGCAGAGCAATTCAAGACAGGACTTAAGTTCGGTGGGATAATGATGAAAACAAACATTCCCGTGCTGTCTTTCTCACACGTACACGCATACACACACCGACACAAGCAATCTGGAGCAGCAAACATTTAATAAGTTCCTAAGGGATTCAGTAGCTTTGAGATCCTGCACAAAATAAGACTAGTTTGGTGAACTGAAATCTCTTTGCTGCTCTCGTTGAAGATGAAAACATGTGATGTACCCACCATAAAGGGTTCAACTTCTCACAGCTACCGAAATGAAAGATTGGTTTCAGATATAGAATAAATTATTGGTTCATTAAGTAATGACATGAGATACTCATCATTACCATTTATTAGGGTTTAAGGGAGAAAAAAACACTTTTATCCCTAAAAGCAGTAATAGCATATATATATATATATATATATATATATATATATATCTTTATAATTTTTTGACTTAAGACATTTTTACAGATTAAAAAAAAGGGATTTCCAAACTGATAACTAGATTCCACTTGCTAAATTAAGCCAGCAGTATAGGTCAATTACAATGTTTGGATATACTTAAAAATGAACACACCACGTGATGAGCATGTTTTTTTTTTTTTTTTTTTTTTTTTTTGGGGGGGGGGGGGCATAAAGATTATTGTATAGATTATTGAGTTATTTTATCTATTTTAATATATTATTGTAATTTATTCCTGTGAAGGAAAGCTGAATTATCAGTTGTCTTCAGGTGTCACATGATCCTTCAGAAATCATTCTAATACGTTGATTTGCTGCACAAGAAACATTTCTTATTATTATTAATGTTGAAAACTGTTGTGTTTCTTCATATTTTATGTGAACTGACATCGTTTTCCGGTTTCTTTAATTAATAGAAAATTAAAAAGAAAAGGGTTTATGTCAAATAAAAATAGTTTAGAATATTAGCAATGCATTTTCTGTCATTTTTGATAAATGGAATGCATGTTTCTGGCCCCAAAGTGGTATTGTATATTTTAGGGTGTAAATAAAATATGGAAGATAGGGGGAAAGAAGAGAAGGGAAAAGGTTATGGTTTTGCTAATGTTATTACAAAGAAATCAAATTTTTTGTCATCAAATTAAAACATTTCTTAAAAATGGCATAACTGTTTGTCAAAACCATATCAAGTACATTTCTAAGAACATAGCACATGTGTTTTAAACTAGAATTTTAAAACATTTTAATTTCCTTTATCGTTGACACATTGAGCCATATGTTTATCATATCCTTAATGCATATTAAATGAACAGTGTATACTGTACGATATTCAGTAAGGGGGGCACATATTCCTTTGCAAACAAAGGCAAGTCCTCATGGGTCTAACAGAAATTAACTGCATTAATAAAGTGTGTGTACCTCTCTTCTCTGCTGGATTTCCTGAAGGGCAGGGACACTGTCCTGGACACTTCACGGAAATCTGCTTCCCAGAGATGCAAGCTTGATATTCTACTTTACACTACAACACACACACACACACAAAACTGAGATTAGATAAGTACATTGTCGATCTGGGATTAATCTCTTGGTTGAATACAGTTCCTCTGTGACTCAGCATTATGAAAAGCAGTTCAACCCATATATACATACTGTATAGAAACACACACACACAGTGGCAATTCTCACAAACAGACAGTGTGTGTGTTACCTTGGTGGAGTAAGTGTGTCCATCTGTTCCACAAACAGGTGAAGGGTGCACAACTGGACATCTTTTGCATTTCAGCAGTGGTGAGTTCAAATTGCTGTCCTTAATACTGCAAAATAGAAATGATAATTTTAGCACTAACAAAGAAGAAGCCAAACAATACTGATCTGCAGAAATGCAGCCTGTTTCTATCTGTGCTCTTCTTACTATCATCTGCTGCTCTGGTTCTGGGATGGTTTTACTTCATTTATGACAATGAAGATCCAGTGGGAAACAAATACAGTACAATAAAGAAATGATGTCCCTAGAATCAGTTGATATCTATTTTATTTTGAACCAACATTATTAGCATGGCAGGCTAAATAGGAAAACTGTTGATTTTGATTTAAAAGATGGTTTCATGTAAAACACACTTTGGTCATTCTGGTCAACACAAATCACATTTATTCTCACTTTAAGTGAATATCTTCATATTTTAGTTTCCATTGTAAAGTTCTGTTCATTGTTTGGAGGATGATGAGATGTTAGGAACCCATACAGGAATCTGCCTAATTTGTAGGAGTATGAATCTTTGGGTTAACTCAAATCAGATTCATTTACAATTCACTTGTTTCCTCTTAGATACCAAAGCAATATTTACCAATCCTGAATTATTTAATATGATTCATTACACAATTTGATTAGGCAACTATTTATGTATAACTATTTAAGTAAATGCTTTTATAAGATACTTTAATTTGTCTAAATTTTACCAAGTTATGAATTAACTTGCATGAAACCATTTGGAAAAGAGCCCACTAAGGCACCTTAGGAGGACCTAAAATTATTTACATTTTGATTATAAATAATTAATTTCTAGATTTGTGCTTTGAATATCACTGTGGACCATGGGGAGCGAATGAGCTGAAAGCCATTTCTTCTCCATTTCTTTGTCTGTTTCTTTAGGCCATTACAAAAAAGGTTTGTATTATGCTATCACCCCAAATTCATTAACTGATTAGTTTCATAACGACAATCACTGTTGACAACTGTAGCTTGCAAAATCCAGGTCAGTCAGTGCCTTATTTTCACCTCGGTCTCACACACACAGAGACACACACACACACACACACACACACTTCAGAAGAATAATTCCCAATTTTTGGCAGGCAAGTTTGCACAGTTAGTTCCAGTATAGTTTGACTGGGTTAGAACATAGAACAACCCTTGTTTCATCTCAACAACTTTTTGGACATATTTAACATCAAACCTGCAGAAAAATGTACCATGTAAAATCAATATTTAAAAAATATGGAAAAATGCAAGTAAGTCCATAACTGGAGTAAAGAAAATGAATTACTATCAATGACCAAAAATATTACATCTTACAAAAATATACCAAAACATATTTTGTTACCCATATATGTATTTGCTTAATTTGTAGTGGCTTGGAAAAAAATACCAGCTGTTATTAACACCATAGATTTAATATTCTGGTAGCACAGCTTAAACTGTTTTTTTTTCCTCCTCAGATATCTTCAGTGGTATTCTCACTGTGTTTTGTTTTCAACCATTCCTGGCTGTTTGTGAAGTGTTCCAGATCACTGACCCATGATGTCTGACCGATACATAGCTGTGTCCAAATTTATTGTAATTCAAGATGTCTTGCACACATTCAATCTTTTAACCACGTGTACAAAGCCGCATGTGTAGACTGGTTTTCCTACTGTTTCAGTAATGAGCAGTAACTGTGAGATAGACAGATCGGAGGAAGTTTACCTCATTCTGCGTTGACTAACACAAGTGGGTGTTTGGTAATCTTCAGCCACACACACTTTATGCCGGCCACATTTTATCTTGAGGCACGGGTCTTTGGCAGGGTCCAGAGCTGAAACACATACAAAGACAGACATGTGCATGAATACAAACAATGAAAACATGATAACACTGTTATATTCAGCTGACATGATATGAACTCAATAAGAATGAATTGTGAACAAAGATAGTGTTGTTTAGCTGCACACAGTCTGAATGTTTTAGCACCACTTCAAAATGTTCATAAATATGGTGTAAAAGTAATCAATATGAATCGAGTGGTTTAATTCAAATCTTTTGAAGATAAACAATCTTATACGATGAACTGATTTAATTTGTGTTCACATATAAACACTGATCAACGTACGTACGTACATACACAGAGCTCATACAGTACATGCTTGTTATAGGCACAAGAACCAATGAGGTTTGTTCTCGCATGTGAGGCAAAAACATTTCAGATTTCACAAAAACAAATTCATTCTAGGGTGTAAGGCATGTATAGTTGAGCTTCTTTTTACCATATTTGATGTGCTCTACAGTATGATCAATGTCTCAAATCAGATGGATTATTTGTTATTCTTTTTAATTTTTGGGTGCAACAGATAATAAAACTCATGGTTTGGATCACAGATCGGATAATTTTTTAGATAAACAACAACAAAAAAGATAAAGAACACTGGTATTTATAGGCTGCTGTCCCTTTAAGACCTAATGCATGGACCCAATATTTTAATAAACAAAATATTTTCACCTCTTTTTGCGTTTGAATGATTTTAACGTGCTTGATTGTAAACTGGCAAAACTTAGAAACACATCAGTCTGTGGAGCATGGTCCATACAGATCACGGACCAACTATGATCCATTACACCCCTTGTCTTTTTGGTCTTTTTGAAGCATCAATGTTTTGGTTGCACTGACATTCAGTGGCAGGGCAGAAATCTCTCTGGTTTCATTAAAATGTCTTCATTTGTGTTTTGAAGATGACCAAATGTCTTATGGGTTTGGGTAATTGATGACGGAATATTCATTTTTGTCTGGACTAGCCCTTTCAATGATATTTTAGCACATTAAGTACCTGGTTAAACTAGATTGCAGGTGGTTAGTGAATAAAGTGCAGATTTTTGCATTTAAAAGTGTTTAGCAAACTGAAATACTTGAATGAATAGCAAAAGTAAACTCCTTTACTACGAAACCACTTAACTCCACAAATAATGTATCTCATGTGCAGGGTTCAACAAAAATACATGAAAGCCACATTTACAGCTGCAGACATACTTTCGCAAAGTATGATCTGTCTGATATTTGTGTGTGTGGAAATGAGAATTAAATTTCTGTAATAGTCTGAAATGGGGGAAGTAGCTAATGCACTGTGATGAAAAGTAAGCGATAAGGACAGAGAGAAAGAAAGAATAACAGTCCTAATGCCATTAAGTGCTTTTATAGTCCTAAGAGGCTCACGCACATGCACGTGCACATGCACAGAGGAAGAAAGACAAGATCTCACAAACATACTCATCCTTTACCTTCCCCTTGTCAAAGAACAAACACAGCCACACTTCGAACGCTCTCTGACCTCAGATGGTAAGAGCCTTAGTCAAATCCTGCATAGGCTTTAGGGCTTATCCAATCCCAATCTCCTCAGAGTCCATTGTCCATGTGTGTGTGTGTGTGTGTGTGTGTGTGTGTGTGTGTGTGTGTGTGCGTATATGACAAAATTTGTGATAGATTTGTGCATCATCTTGTTGAGTGTGATCAGAATCTGTTTTAAACTGCTCTACTTGCTATTTTTGACTCACTCGATGCTCTATCAATAGTGATTTGCATAAATATCAAACTCCTGATGAATATGCAACAGGGTTCTAATGACTATCAAATATGCAAAATCTCGTAAGATTTACTGCACACTGAGAGTCTGATGTGATGAGAGTCTTAAAAAACAGTTTTCACATTTTCTCAGATGGGTGTAGCGTGATGATACGGGTATTAGGCCACAGCATGTGACTGTGAATTAGCACAACAGCGGCGTTCTCATATATGCCTGATTAACGTCCACTCAACACTGATAACCCACAAGACGCTATGGCTCAAAAGAGCAGAGATTCACATCCTTCCATTTCCAATGACCTCAAAAAAACGTGTAACATATCAACATTTTAAGCATTAAGGCAAATCTTCTGCTTTTTTTGTTACTAATTCAATTTCAAGTTACTTTTCCCATCTAAACCTTGGTAAAGTTGCTAATGTTGGCTTATTATGTTCATACTGCTTTTAAGCATAACTTGTGACGTATACAGTCCCACTGCTGAATCCCTTAATCTGATTGGTTGACAGACGTTTCAACATGTTGATTAACTTTCTATAACTGCATGTCTGTGATGTAGTTATCATATTGGTGAGGTCACATTTATCTTTGCTTTGCAAAATTTTGGAGGACAATTCCATTCATTTTAAAAAGATTTGTACGATTGGGGTTTTTGCGCAAGGGCAAACGTTCCCCATGCAGATTTCTCTCATATTCAAGTTGGTCAAGCAAATTCACCATCCTGTCCAATAGAAAACGGCTGGGTTTTTAAATGACTTTGTTGTAAGCAGTGCTTCATACATTGCTAGAAAGCATTTATTAACTGCATTATGAACAGTATTTATTTGAAACTGAAATCTTTTGTAATTTTATAAATGTCTGTGTCATTCCTTACTGAATAAAAGTATAAAAATAAAACTTATTGGGCCCAAACTTTTGAACAATAGTGAATATGCACTTCAAAAATAAATAAATGAAATAAATTAATTCAATAAATTAACTGGAGAAGCAACACTGCAATGAGTTGCAATGACTAATTTACAGTGAAAAGGATATTTAATACAATTTAAATTTGTCTTGCTGGAATTGCAGATTCACTTTTTCAAAACAACAAAGTTAAAAACCAGTGCAGATAAAAATCTGTTAGTCCAGTAAGACATGCACTGTATGAAAACAAAATGCATTTTGCTGTGGCTGTGTTGCTTCTCAAGTATAGTAAATGTATCCTGTGTTAAGGATTGAATGTGTTTTTGCTGCAAAACCGCATATAAACAGCCAATGGTTTGGGTGAATTAGCAGTGGCATCCTGGGCTGTGTAATCAGTGATGTTAGAAGTTGTGCAAGGAAGAGCATTTTAAAAACAACCACTTTAAAAACATGTCTTGAGGAAATCAGATGTACATATTCCATGCATAGACATCAGGAATAATTGACTCGTTCACATTATTGAAAATAATAACTAATGAACACTCCACTAATCCTTAACTGGTAAAGCAAAACACATATTACCCCCTAAAACTCACGCCATTTGTTAAGCAGTTGTTGCTGAGTCTGGCTGGTCAGGAGAAAGAATTTTACTAAAAAACGAAAGAAAGACTTCTTTGATTTTTCCACTCTGAACACATGCAAAACACACTTAGGTTTTAACCCATGGCTGACAGTCCTACCTTGATCAAATGGTTTTCCTGGACTCCATGTTCCTGGTTCCTAAAAAAACAAAACAAAACATAAGTTAATAAGCTGAAAACTTAATCAACTGCCTGCATTTCATTTTTCTGAGCTTCTGTTTGTTACAGTACATAAAGTAATCTGCTCTTGCTGTTTGAACTATGCATTTTTACACTTCTTTGCTCATAATTACTCATGTGAAACATACAAGCAGTTACACTTAATGCATACTGCTTTATTATTTTATCTTGCAAATACAGCAGCTTTAAGGACACAAAAGAAAGAATTTGCCTTCAAACAAACAGGCAGATTAGCAATTCTCAGTTCTGATGGAAAACCAAAAGCACAATCATACAAACCTCCACCTCCTGATTGTAGAGGAAGCATTGTGGGGGGGGGGGGGGGGGACAAAACAAATAAACATTAGACAGAACATTAAACTCACATCACTTCAACAATACAACACAAGATGGAGCACAACAAAATATGCTATAAACAAAAAAATAATAATGAAATACATATGTATAGCAATTTGTCACATTCAGTCATTTCTCTGCACTCTTCTTCATGCTTAATTAAGACAGCTTGTACTGTATGTCAGATTACATCAAAGGTCCATCGAAGACTGATACCACCATATGATGACACACACACACACACACACACACACACTGATATTCTGATGGCTGCCATTTCTCTCACTCCTTCATCCGAGTGTGTGTTTGTGTGTACGACATGCATGCAAATACCTCTTGTAATAAACAACAGCACATGAAATCCATTACAGCATCTCCGTTGGTCATTCATAATATCCTTTCCTTTCCTTTCTGCTCACAAAGAACTTTATCTTTCTCAGATTCACTGCACTGCCATTGTTCTTTTTCGTCTGGTTTTTGCATCTATTTCTGCAGCTAAACACATGTATGCATTTGTCTTTCTTTATATCTTTATGTAGGCTACAGATCAGTGTATTCATCTAAGACCTACACAGAGAATGTAAGGGAGCACAAGCTAGAAACAGAATAGCCTCCATTGTGTTGCAAGCAATGCTTTTTATAGAAGCCATGTGATAGGAGGACTGAATGAATGGTTGCTGTCCCCTTGTCTTGCATGTTCTTTAATCGAGTACATTCACATACTTTCACCAGAAAGGAATGAGTGAAAGGAAAAATCAGTAAGTGACTCTTTATTTTGAGACTCACAATAATCTTCTTGTTAAGACAATGTAAATTATTCAGACATTATATCAAATATACAGTATATATTTATATATATTGTCAAACTTGTAGTTAATAATTAAGTTAGTTCTGAATAAAGTATTTTTTTTGAAGGGGTGGGGGGAATATAAAAAAAAGTTTTCTGTTCATTAAAAAGCTCCCAAAATATATGAAGTGATAGAGATTCTTACAATATTAGGTAATATTCTTGATACTATTTTGGAATCCTGCTCATTCCTTGTAATTCCCTTGTTTATCTAAAATGCATTTAACTAAATGAAGCAATTAAATTAATTTAAGTCAAAAAATACTAGAACATATCAACTTTAAAACGGTCAAATTAAAAGAGCAAACAAATTGTCCTCAAGTAATCAATTTACTTGATTTATTTTAGTATTTAAATAAAGGAACATTATGCTCAGTAGGAAACCATAGACTTGACGTTCAACAAAATTTCAATTAAACGCAATAGTTCAACAGCATTTTCTGCTGCTTAAATGCCCTGCATGTTTTGTTTTGTTTGTTTTTTTTCCTATAGTGCCTCATTCTCTTCTGGTGATGGTACATGCACGAGCATTTGCTGCATGCTCCATTAAGACATCGACCCTTTCGACAGCTCTTATATTGAGAGTAATCTGTGCTCCTCCATTTCCTGCTGTTTCCCATCTCTCACAATCAAGAACAGGAACAGTCTCCAAACCATAGTAAACATCTGCTCTGAAATCACTGGAGTGGGTTTATGAAGTCTAGACACTATGAACAGCGGACCAGGAGAAGAATGGCATTCTGAGTGCCATTAAAGATGTTAGCTCTGAGCTATTACTAAAGATGCACTCATAACACCAGACTATTTCTTAGCTGTGTTATTAATACAACACTGACATGCTAAAGTACCACATTTTTAATAAATAAACAGCAGTTGGTACTGGAAGACATTTGAAAGTAACTCTCCCATCTCAACTTATTAAATTCCCATGTCTTCATCACCTTTAGCTCAGCATCTGTCTGTCTGATGTTCCCTGTGCCCCAAATAAATAGCTTCTCAGGGATTTATAAAGTGTCATTATTTTGTTTTGTATCTGAATGTGTGATAAAACCAGTCATAAGAGTACATTTCACAAAGCTGAGATTTATACCTCACCTGAAAGTTGAATAAATAAGCTTTCCTTTTTAATGTATTATGGATTGTTAGGATAGAACAAAATCTGGCCAAGATGGTGCAAAAAACTCTAAAAACTGAGAAAATCACCTTTAAAGTTGTCCAAATGAAGTTCTTAGCAATGCATATTACTAATCAAACATTACGTTTTGATATATTTACGGTAGGAAATTTACAAAATATCTTAATGGAACACAATCTTTACTTAAAATCCTAATGATTTTTAGCAGAAAATAAAAATCTATAATTTTGACCCATACAATGTGTTTTTTGGCTATTGCTAAAAATATACCCCAGCGATTTAAGACTGGTTTTGTGCGCCAGGGTCACACATATAGTAAATAATTATAATGTGCAATACCAGTCATTTATTTCATGGGTTTTAATACCACAGTTCCCATGCTTCAAACACACATACACAAACAGATTAGCATACTCTGATCACTATAAATCATGATTATTTCCACTCTAATCACTTTAAGGGCATTTCTGAGCATACAGAGGGATTTCCTTGGGTATTATTAGAAGGCTTAACAGCATATGTTGAATGAATAACCAATAAAGAAAGAGAGTAGCATTAATCTGTTAATACTAAGAGAAGTACAGCATTAAACCAGTGACACTGGACAGTGTACAGAAAAAAAACACTCTTATCACCACACACATTTAGCATATTGAGAAGCAGGTCATTGTGTGTGTGTGTGTGTGTGTGTGTGTGTGTGTGTGTGTGTGTGTGAGAGAGAGAGAGAGAGAGAGGGCGGCCAGCATGACAGCAAGGCGGCTGTTCTCTCATGCAGAAAGTGCCGGAAGCGTCTCACCCCTCTGACATCATTCATTCTTTATGACTCGCCGCCCCCTTCCCCTCTCTCTGTCCAGTCTTTAACCACACACGCATTCACAAGGGCACCACAAACAGGAACATAACCTACAGAGAGAGCAGAAGCTACACAGAATCAGAACAGAATCAGTCCATGCCACAGCAGATGCTACATGACACGAGCGATAAAAAACAACTCTTCAGACTGACAGCAATTTGCAGTGACAAAGCATTCATTTTTAAAGACAGCTGACGATTTCGGGCAAAATGAGCGACAGCGACTGTTGGCAATGAAAACCCATTTGATGAGGTCACTCCCATTGGTACTGCAAACTATCACTGCTCACTTAAAGTTTAGTCATTTCCTATTTAGACTTTTCTTGTCAAGCCGCTCTTTTCAAAAAATAATCAGCTAAACTACAAGCTAACATAAAGTATTTACTGCATTGAAGTTACTTGAACAGTTCTCAAGCAGGGAGTCAGAATATTCTGAACTAATGTAACATCCAGTCGATCACATGATCATTTAGAAAGCATTCTAATATTCTGATTTATTATGAGTGTTGGAAACAGTTCTGCTGTCTAATATATTTGATGAATAAATGTTAAAAAGAACTGCATTTATTAAAAATATATATATTTTTAATAATATATATTCTAATAATATATTTTCTTTACTTTCACTTTTTATCAATTTAACACATCCTTGCTGAATAAAAATATTGATTTTATTTAAAAAAGAAAGAAAAAAAAATTACTGACCTCAAATTACTGACCACTAGTGTATATTGTTTTTACAAAATATTTATATTTTAAAAACATAGCTTCTTTTTTTATTTTTATTATTATTCATCAAAGTATCCTAAAAAAGTATCACATGTTCTGAAAAAATATTAAGCAGCAGAACTGTTTCCAACTTTGATAATGAATCATCATATTAGAATGATTTCTAAAGGATCATGTGATAATGATCCTAAAAATTCAGCTTTGCATCACAGAAATAAATGATAATTTAAAGTGTAATAAATTTAAAAACAATTATTTTAAATTGTAATAATATATCACAATATTACATTTTTTTCTGTACTTTTGATCAAATAAATGAAGGCTTGATGAGCAGAAGAAACTTCTTTCAAAAACATGAAAAATAGTAATGTTTCCAAACTTTTGGTCTGTACTGTATATGGAAATATTAAAGGCGTGTCATGAAAAGTCAAGAAAATGTAATAAAACGTTTATATTTCTATAACAAGTATAGATTTTTTTTACTTATTTCAATGTCTAAAGTATTCGGTCCTTTAGAAAATCGCTCAGAAATTGCTGTTTGAAAATAATAAATCACATAACCACAAACTGGAAAAGGCATGTAAATTGATTTGTACAAAGAGTGTTAACCCTGAGGAAAATTCAGTTTTTGAAACTTCTGAAATGATTGTTTTTTCCTAGTAATTATTTTATTGAATGATTAATTTCTACTTTCCAAAAATTTCAGGGGGCCTTCACATATGGAGGTCCTTGGATTCACAAAGGTTGAAAAGCACTTCACTAGATATAGAATATAAAGTATAGCCTACTGTATATATACATACACATACAGTAGTCTGTATTTACTCTGTGTTTTAAAAAATGTTATCATAGAACCTCTGGAACCTATACAGAGATTTAATCATCACCATTTAGATCAGATTTTTGTCCTGCTTCCCGTCTACCATAAAAATTGCAATGGTCAAAAATAACTCTGCATAACTACATTAAACATCAAATATCTTCTGACTGACTGTGTTTGAGTCATGTCACACAGCAGCTTTGATTCGTAAAGCAAATCTCAGTTCAATTAGCTTCATGATTAGTATCATCTGCGTTAGATTTTGTTGAGGAAAGTTAAATGTATTTTATAACATCCCTCATTCACAAGTCTGCCTGTGTTGGTGTGTCCATGTGGACTGTCCGAAGGAATATTTTCATAAACATGGCCAAATTACTCCTCTCTCTCTCTCTCTCCATTAGCTCAAGGCCTGGAGCAGACTGCCAACCTCCATTCCATTAAGAAGACAAAGAAAAGAGGATGAATGAGAGAACAGAGCGATAGACGCAGAGACAAAGCTGTGAGGATGAAAGAGAGAAGGAAAAGGGAAGATACAGTTGAGAGTACAGAGTATGAATTAGTTATCTCTCAATATACTAGTACGGGAGTTTATGAAACCACAACTGAATTCAGAGTAAGAAACACTATCGAATGGAAGAACAAAGCCCAAATGTCCAAAAACCATTTGTCATTTGACCTTAGTATAAAATCTGTAAATCATATTTTCATTCTCAGCAATACTGTATTGTCATTTCTCAATAATATTGGTAATGTCTTTGCTGGGAAGATCTAATAGTGATTTCCCAGGGGGACATTTTTATTGCTCCATTCAAAATCGATCAGGAGTCCCACAAATGAATAAATGGGAAAGTTTCTTGCTCTAAAGCTGTGTTTCTCAAACATTTTCACTTGAAGGCCCCCCGTTTTCAAAAAAGAAAGAAAGAAAAAATAATAATTTGAAGCCATTTTTAGAAACTGCTCTTCAAGAACAAAAGAAAAGAAAAGAAAGTTTACATCTTGAATTTACTGTATTTTTATTGTATTTTTTTTTTTTGAGAGATTATAACTAGATTATTTTCTTATAATAATAATAATTTATTAATTTACTTTTTAAGTAAAATTAAATAAGTATATCAGTAACTTTGGCTTTTAATTTGTGATTTCTCGATGTGTTTACATGCTACCAAATTATTCATGAGTAATCAGATTGATGGCTCAATCAGAATGGAAAGCCTTCCAATAAATACCTCAATAGTTCCAACTCAGCTTGATTTGATTGGATTGGTTGGTTTAGACCGGCAAAAATCCCAACAACAGGAAAAAAATAACCATGTAAATGCCTGAATTTGATATTTTCTCAATCAGGCTCAAAACTAGTTTGCATGTCAATAATGTGCAGTGCAATCTGTATCTTTAAATATGTCTTACATCTTAAAAACATGAACTGGTCAGTGGAGGAAGACTCAATATTTACAAAATACTTGCTAAAAAGTTCTTCAGATTTTCGTTCATTCATGTAATTTAATAATTTCGTTTTTCCATTTAATCAAAGAATTGTTCACAATAACAAATTAAACCATTTATATACACATTTCATTGATTCATTTATTGATAAGTCATTTATATCATATTATAGCAATATTTTCCCATATTTGACCTGATATACTGTAAGACTGTTAATAAGTGCATCCAGAAGTTTCGGTTTCGGTTTCAGCCCAGAATTATTATTCCGGTGCATTCCTAGACAAAACACTGTTTAATGGGTTTTATGTATTAGACAACTTTAATGACAGATCAGTTGTTCCGTTACCACACAAAACAGATATTTTCTGATAGGATCTGGCATCCAGGGCCGGATGTTTCGGATCTAACCTGTCATCAATGCAAAAATGATAATTATTCTCATGGTAGCTTTCTGTGACATTACCGATAATATTATTATTCCAGTTCTGAACCTGGAATACATGGAATGCACATGTAAATGCATATATGTATCATTTTAGGGTTTAAATAAACAGTAAAGGAATCTGGATTTGAATTCTTTCAGATTGATGAAATTTAGTGATTTTAAACATGCCTACATGTCATTTTAGTACTGCAAAAGCCTTGCAGCGTTTCCTTTTTGTGAGATATAGTCCCTCCTGTTTCGAGGAAGCTTTCCAGACGTGTCCTTTACACCAAAGTCAAACACATGCTCATAGATTGGCTGTGCTTCTCATTCAAGCCTCTCACAAAGTCATAGAAAATTCTCCGTTCTCATTCCTACCTCCTCTGGCGACATTAGCCTGAAGTTGATAGAGCGTTAAAAATGTCACTATAGCACAGCTGACAGTGAAGTCAAGAGAGACTGAAGATGTTTGACACTGCAGGGGGATCACTGATGGCCATTTTCAGCCTGTCAATCTAACAAAGCCACACACACTTCACCAAACAAAAGCTTGACAGCCCGTGCTTCCCTTACATGTGCGGCGTCTCAGAGCGCAAATGTGATTGGGGGTCTGTGATTGTAGGGCTCAGAGTCTTTCAGTAATTGCTTTGCTGTAAGGGCCAGTTGATTACGGGGAAAAATCTCGCTGAGCCGCGTTTGCTGAACAACTAATCTGCATAAATCACTTTCTCTTTACTGATGGCCTGAAGTGTCACATAGAAAGCCTAAGTAATCTCTAATGTGCCTTTAGCTGTGAAGCTGAAATGAAAAGATGCAAGAGAAGACAACTGAGGGAGAGAGAGAGAGAGAGAGAGAGAGAGAGAGTGATTTCAGTGAGTGCATGTGTGCATGCACTGTCAAATATAAAGGGAATTATGTTTTATCCAGCAAATGTGGTTTCTGAGTTGCAGATTAAGAAATGTCAATTACTTCTACAGAAAAACACAAAATTCCCTCTAAACTTGAAACTTTTTTTTTTCTTTTTTATTATTATTATTTTTATTTTTTTACATGCCATTATTGTATAATTGTATTTTATATTTTGTATTTTATATTTGATCTAGATTTTAAGGCTCTACTGTTAGTTTTATCTGTATTAAACCGGGGGTCTGAGAGTAACGCAATTTACCTGTACATGTGGAAAAATGTACAAAAATGCAGACTTGAGTTGACTTGACATTGTCCAAAGAGTGTATTGTTGCTGATTAAGGGTATGTGAATTCCCAGCATGCATTGCATCACGAATCCATTACCTGGTTACTGCCAAACCTGTATACATTTCCTTGTGAAACACAAAAGAATATATTTCTTTTGGCAGAATTTACATTTTTGTGAACTACCCTTTGTCTTAACTAGATAGTTGTTATATATTAATATAGTCCATCTTTTTTTCTAATGTTTTTGTGAAAATTGTTGAGGCCGATGTTATCTATAGAAAACTAATGCACATACAGTAATAGCTTTGCTTTGCAAAATGTTGTGTTCTTCAGGGACAAATATTCATATCAAATTAAGGCAAATACAAATCTCAATAGTTGTAATTTACAATTGGTTGAACAAGAAGCCTTTAGCTGTTTTGATGAACATATTAGCGGAATGAGATTTTGTGTTTAGTGAGCAATAAAATACATGTCTAAATTAAAGTAGCATAACATAATCTCAGGAATTAAAATGTCAATACACCATGTTTCCTTAATTAATTTCCTTTTCCTAATAATTGTTTAGTTAAATGGAGTCTTAAATGGCCTTGACGTTCTTGATACTGAAACAATGTCAATGTCATTGGTGTTCCTGAATCTACCAGTTTGAACATTTTCGTTTTTACTGGCATTCCCATAAAGCACCCTTCAATAATTCACTGAAATGAGAGTATGTATACAATAAAAGAACAGGAGAGAGAGAGAGAGAGAGAGAGAGAATAATCAGGTAGTGAAACAGTTCTATTCGTCACGATCTGTGTTTGAGACCTACGCCACCCATGTGATTGTCTTAACTACATCCCTTACATAAACAACATTACCGCAAACAGGCACACAGGAGGAAATGGAAGTCCTCTGGTCCAGATGATATCATTACACTGAGCGTTCACTGTCAGTTAACATCATGTTTAGAAAGAACCTTGTTATGTAACTCGACACATCTTCATTGTGTTTTTTAATGTTAATGTGCATTCAGACAAGCTATCAGGGCTTGTCACTTTTGGTTTGCCAGTCAGGTTCAAAACATTTATTGTTCTATGCATCTTTATTTATGAGTATTTTGGTTTAACACAATGTTTCCAATTTTTTTATTTTTTTTGTTGTCTTATATCTTAAACACTAAACCAGAAACTAGAGTCCCACTAGAGTCCCATCTAAATCATATTATACTGAATATATTTAGCATTATCATTAATTTGTTTAACTTGAATTTAATTGGCAGAGTGGCATACTTTTTTAATTTATTTTTTCCATAAAGCAGGGTTTACAGTTTTGCAGAGAGTGGGAAATGGAAGTGATTACAGAATGCTTTGAGTGGGGAGCACAAACCACATATACACTATTCCAGACTGATGTTTGACATGCACACGCTTGAAGCTTTTGCATTCTTTTAGAATTATTTTTGTAAACAATGAAGAAACAAACTAACCTGCCAAAGGATTTTTTTTTTTTTTGCCTGAAGTAACTCAGCATCTTCTTGTTCATTAATGGCTGTATAAAATCGATATCACACTCAATATCATGCATTTACTCTGACTATCAACACCAGTGCAGCATATACATTTTAAAATTAGTTTTAATTTGTCTAATTTTTCATATATTTTAATAAGTCATAATTACAGTTTTTATAATTTTCACAAAGCAAAATCCTTCCTATAACCAGGTAAAGTATCTTTGGTGCCAAGTGTACCGCACGGTTGAAATCACATGCACGCACACGCATCACGCATCGCAACATCCGAAGGTGAAAAGAATAGGCTACTTGTTCTTTATAAGATGCTCTCATTTCTGGTCTTTTTATTTAACAAACCAAGTGCTCAGACTGAAAGACACAAAGCCTAGTTCAGACCTCGTCTTAGTGTATTAGCCCGTGCATGGTTAAAATAGCCGTTCCAAAGCCCATTTAGCGGCGCAGAAGTGACGCACGAGTCTAACTGATCGGTTACTGTCTTACATTATATACTGAATTAATACAAAACGCGGATTTACGAAAGCCGTGCTTGTGTTTTTACACAGGCCAAATATTATCCTGCTGCTAACTAAACATTTAGCATCATACCGTAAAAAAAAACATGACACACACTCTCAAACAACACACACGGACCCAAATTACCGGCTGTGCTCAAACCCGAGTGAGCTGCCTATCTAGTCAGCATCCTTTCAAAAGCGCTTTTGCGATGCCCAAAAATCGCCTTCTAGGTAGGCAGCTCACTAGAATTAGGGAATGAGCAACTATTATGAAACACTCACATCTCTGAATTTGTCCCATCTCCCGGTCAACCATTTGTCGTCCAAAAAATTGCCGTTGTCGTTGCGGGCAGAAGCTCCAGCGATCAGCAGCGCGCACACACCGACCAGCACAAGCATCTGCATCGAGACAGAGACAGAAATCAACACACCGAGAAACACAGCGGCAGAAAGATGACGAATAACCGGTGAAATAATCCCTCGTGCGTCACCTTCAAGAGGAGAACGTGAGCGCTGTCATTGACTGAAGATCTCTGTGCTAAGACTCGGCTGATCTTCACCACACCAACCTCTCTCTCTCTTTCTCTCTCTCTTACTCTCTCTCTCTCTCTCTACAGATATAAAGCGAATGCTCGTGGAGGCGGACGTGGGCGCGCGCGCTATCTTTCCATTTAAAATCAAGTTACCCGTTATTTTCTTTCGATATTAGTCATGTAGCCTACATCCGAATGAGAAGCATGAACAATTTAAATAAGTAAATATTTGATTTAAGTTAAATATTAAATCAGCTCAGAGGTGTCTTTTTAACTTCTCACTCAGAAGGTCTAAAAATCAAACTTGATTGAGGACTCTGGGAAGGAAATAAATTATATATATAGGCTATATATATATATATATATATATATATATATATATATATATATATATATATATATATATATATATATATATATATATATATATATATATATATATATATATATAGATAGATAGATAGATAGATAGATAGATAGATAGATAGATAGATATATGCTGTAATAAAACCTGTGTTCTGTGCAATTATATTAATATTAATTAATTTCGATGTAGCCTAAATGTGATTTTGAAGTTATTTCAGTAAGTTTGTAATACCTCACAATGGACAACTCTTGATCACATTTTTGTAAATATAATTTAAGACATAAAGGCCTAACAGAAAAAAAGTAAACTATCTTGTAAGAAAAACAATTTAGCAGAAAAACAGAAAGTGAATTCCTAATACATTTTCAGTTAAGCGTACAAACATTTCCTGTTTTTCTGCAGCAGAAAGCCTCTCTGTGTAAAGCATGTGAGACTGTTGCAGTTGGTGTCTTTTACAATGTTAACTTGTGTGTACATTGTGAAAAAGGCGTTAAAGAAATAGTAAAACCAAAAGTAACAATTTTGGATTATTGTGATGTTTTTACAGCACCCATTCACTGCAGAGCATCCATTGCTGAACAAGTGAATGGTGTTAAATTAATCAAAATCTGAAAAAAAAAAAAAAAAAAAAATTGGATGGCCTGAGGATGGATACATTATCAGCAAATTTTCAATTTTGGGGGTGAACTATTCATTTAAAGGCAATCATAACAAGTAAACTTGACTGACTTTCTTCAGTGGAACACAAAAGAAGATTTTAAAGAATGTTGATTTTGGTGACTATTAAAGGAATACTCCACCCCAAAATTAACATTTTGTCATTAATCACTGACCCCCATGTCTTTCCAAACCCATAAAAGTTTTATTCATCTTCAGAACACAATTTAACATATTTTGGATGAAAACCAGGAGGCTTGAGACTGTCCCATAAGCCCCTTTCACACTGCCATTCCGGCAAATACAGGGGTAAAGTGTTCCTGCAATTGTTCACTGGTCGCTAGATTTTGTACTTTTACACTGCCAGTGATTTCCCGGTATATGTGCGTGCTTTCACACACAACCCTTGAAGATCCCGTAACGACACGTGACATCAGCGCGTGACGTGTAATGTACGATTCGACAACGCTAGGCACATTATACTTTAACTGAAGCAAGCAAACGATCTCTGCGTCAGCGCGGAAAGTGAGTAACTAACTGATCTTTGCTTCATTACAGTTTGCACATGTGTTTTCGTCACAAACTTTGATCTCCCTTCAAAACAGCCGGTAAAAGAGTCGCGCGATAATGCGCGTCATCACTTCGACACGGAATTAGATCTGGCTTTTGTTCACACAGCCCTCGTCCCGGGTCGAACCCCGCAATGTTACTAGGTCCCCGACCCGGGTTCAATTCGGTAATCAATCCCGGGACTGGTTGCTTTCACACAGAAGGCGACCCGGCAATGTTCCGGAAATATTGCGGGTCCGACGTGCAGTGTGAAAGGGGCTATAGACTGCCAAGTAAATTACACTGCAAGGTCCAGAAAAGAGAACATCCGCTGAATGCAACTTCTGTGTCACATTGTAAAAAAAAAAAAGGTAAATGACTGGCAGCTACGGCTGCCAAACAAAAACTGTAAAATTAAAATTAAAGTTAAAATGAAAGTAAAATATCTTAATTTAAATAAAGTGCAAAAACAATAATTTTACAGAAATTTTCAGTAAAGGTGTTACAGAAAAAACTTTATTTTACAGATTTTTTCTTGTTTCAATTGTGCTATTTTAATTTAATAGTAAGTTGTTGTTTTCTTGGCAGCCATATATGCCAGTCATTTACCAATTTTTTTTACGGGACTTTTTTACTTTTTTTTTTTTTTACAGTGCAGCGTATGATGCTTGCGTTCAGTGGATGTTCTCCAAAATTTTGATTGCACGTCTGATGGCAGATGGACTATTCTGACGATGTCTTTCATACTTTTCTGGACGTTGACACTGTTATTTACTTGGCAGTTTTTGGGACAGTCACAAGCCTCCCGGTTTTCATCCAAAATATCTTAAATTGTGTTCCGAAGACGAACTGAGCTTTTACGGGTTTGGAACGACATGAGGGTAAGTGATTAATGCAAAAATGTTATTTTGGGGTGTAGTATCCCTTTAACTTCAATTGTACGGATGAATAAACACAGACACATTTCTCACAGTATCTTCTTTTATGTTACACAGAAGAAAGGAAGGCAGTGAACATAGTATTTTTCTTAGAAAAGGAAAGGTCCAGTGCCCTCTGCTGTTTGAAAGAAAGTCACAACCGATAGATAATGGCTAGCAGGTTATTTATTGTTTATTTTTCTGACAGCGATACAGTGGGCCAGTATAGAATATGGAAAAACATACACAAAGTAAGTCTGCATAAAAACAAAACAATAAAATTAAAGTGCATTTCTGTTTTGCACACGTATACACCCTTTGGACAACAGACAAGTGTTCTGGTCATGGCTTGTTCTTTATTATTTAAAACATGATTAAAAATGCAATACTGGGCTTGAGACGTAGCAAAGAGTGATTTCTTTCTGCACACACACACACACACAAACACACACACACACACACACACACACTTTCACTCGCTCTCTCTTACCACCTTGTGTTTATGCAGGCAGGTGGGAAAAGGGAGGTACATTTTCTCAGTTTTCTTCTCAGTTTTCAGGGGAAGTGACTGATTTCATATCATTTTTTGCAGAATTTGACCTCTTTCACTTGTCTTATCAAATATGGGATTTAAAAAAAAAAACATTTAAATGTATGCATACTTTTATTTCCCTTAAAAGGGATGTGAAAGTGTTAACAGATGGCTCAGAAGATGAATCAAAAGAGGAAGTCTGCAAACAATTTACAAACAGACCCCACAACACTTATCTTTGCAGTAGGCCTGCTTGCAGTGGTTTGCAGTTTGTACAATTCCAGTTATTATTAGTCATAGCAGTTCCTGTTATTACAGGAATAGTGCACTTAAAAAAATAAAATTAAAAAAATTACCCTCATGCATCCAAGATTTAAATGAGTTTGTTTCTTAATCAGAAAATATTTGATGAAATTTAGCATTGCATCACTTGCTCATCAATGGATCGTCTGCAGTGAATGGGTGCCGTCAGAATCCAAACTAAAATATGCTAAAAACATCACAATGTTATGAAATGAAAACGTTAGTTAGGAAATGAGCCCTAACACACACTGTAAGTTGATGAGTTGATTTATCCACATTTTAATATGCCTCTGGTCACAGAGATTTTTAGTTGGATCTTGGGGATTTTAGGTCACTAGAATCTGCGATCTCTGACCCACGTTGTTTGCTGATCTCAGTGGTTGTGATACGCTTTTTTCCACTCTCTGGCAACCCATGATGTCCAAATGGTTAAACTGGCAGTTTGACACCTAATCAGAGGCCTGTTTAAGAAAGGAGGTTAAGTGAAAACTATGTTAACCCTGAAATGATGGAAACTTTGGGTTTTCCGTTTCAGAATGGAAAGTTTGTCAAACCTGAGAGGTAACTTAGAGTCAGTTACCATTTCTTCATTAAACCCAGAGTCTCATCTTCCTTAGTAATGCTTAAATACCTCATTCATTCACGCTGCAAAAATGCATAAAGTGAGTAAAGTCAAGTCACCTTTATTTGTATAGTGCTTTATACAATACTGGTTGTGTCAAAGCAGCTTAACAGTGTTAAACAGGAAAATAGATAGTCACTAATGCAAGAAGACAATGAGAGAGTGAGTATTTTGGAATTTAAATTAAGTGAATTTTACTTAAAACAAGAAAAGTAACATGATTGCAAATTGAAAGATTATGTTTCTCACCCCATTGGTAGATAATTAGCAAAATAAGAAAAATACACTTATAAGATATATATATATATATATAAATTATTATTATTTTTTTTTTATTCATTTTTTTGCAGCGCAGGTACATTCATTCATTGCACAAACTTTCACACTGCTGAAAACACTCTGAAAGTGTCAAACGGCATGTCCTCTTCCCTAACGAAAATTAATCACGGTTTAACCACAAAAAAAAAAAAAAAAAAAAGACATGGTTACTATAGTTAAACCATGGAAACCACAAATTTACCATGGTTTTGCTACACTAACCATAGTTTCCCCATGGTAACTTTAGTAAAATTGTGTTCATACAAATGGCTATCAATACAAAAAATTTTTTGTAAGAGTTATACTGAATCTATCCCAAGATTAAGTTAAAGTGTTCAGTAGCCGAGTCGAAGCATTCAGAAGTAGGCCATTAGGCTTATTGATTTTATTTTCTTAAATGCACAAATTATTATTATAAATAAATAATGATAAAACACTTTTCTTCATTTGATAAGCTTATTTGTCTCTCAGCAGATCGTATAATCACAGTCCATGACAATGCACTTTAATCACAAAGTTATGCATCATTGGGATACCAAATGAATGTACATTAATAGAAATCCAGCATTATAGAAATAAGCATATCAAACGTAGGCCTGCATGTCATAGGAAAAAACTGGCTACTAAACACACAAATGTAATGTAAGTGAGGGTGGAAGTGACAGAATCATTTTCAGCTCAACTTTTCCTTTAAAATTTAAAAGAAATAAGAATACAAGAGGATATAGAAGTGAAGCAGAATAAAAGACATGCAGACAGAAAGAGAAAGACAAATGGAAAATGAAGTGTATAGCCACCAGGATCAACAGAAAGAGTGAGGGCCTGAAGAGAAATGCATGATGGGTTATCTAAACACAGAGGGCTTTTTACACATGACAAGTTTGTCCTTGTGCACCTGCCCACAGAGAGGAAGAGATAAGAGAAAGTAAATTAATAAATCTTTAATTAAATCGAGTTTTCAGTGGACATGTTGTGCCTTAGGCACGACTGAGTTTTAGGTGAAGTGTAATGATTTCACACTTACAGGGCACAAGTGTGCACAAATGGAAGAATGGCTCCATTAGAAACAATCAAAACACAAACGTGTGTGTTCACGGAAACAGGAAGGTGAGAGATCATTTTTGTGAGAGTGAAAGCACAGGATGCTTATGTGTACGCCTGTGTCCCTCATTATGTGCAAGATGAAAGGACAAGAGAATCTTTTAGCAACTCTGCACTTTAGTTAGGTTATTATCAACACTCATTGTTTTCAAAATGTGTGTGTGTGTGAGTGTGGGACTGTGTGTTTGTGTGTGAGTTTACAGTTGTTCTCAAGCAAAAGAGATTATGGTCATTTCATGCTGAAAGGCAGACATGATATTTTCAGCCGTTTCTTGATGTGAGGCCTGAGAAATGCAAACAGGCTTGTAAATTTAAAGTATAATAAGTTAGATTTTAAGAAATTAATACTTTTATTTAGCAAGGATGCATTATAAATTGATCAAAAGTGACAGACATTTATAAATATGTGCAAATAAATGCAGTTCTTTTTTTATTCCTCAAGGAATCCTGAAAACAGTATCGCAGCTTTCCCCAAAAATATTAAGCAGCAGACGAGTTTTTAGTGTTGATTATAATAAATATCGACAAATCAGCATATCAGAATGATTTTTGAAGGAACCTGTGACACTAAACACTTAAGTAATGATGCTGAAAATTCAGCTTTACAATGATATGATAAAATGTCAATTTTCACTTAAAGATTTTAAATGCAGCCAGATTGACCAACAACAACATAATAATAACAATTATAATAATAATAAAATTAATTACAGTAATAGGACAAGCACAATTAGTCAGCTGATATACTAAATACCAAACATTAAATCCATCAATGAATGAAATATTCAGCATTTAACGCTGACTGCTTACTTATCTTGTTGGAAATGTCTCCCTCTGCTGGTTTGTCAAGGACAATACAGTGCAGTGCAGTTTTCAAAATCACCTCTGAGTGGCAGTATTGTATAGCAACAAATTAAAGGAACTGCGTCCACTTCATAACATTGATTTATATTACTCAATACAATGATGGATACATAGATACTCTTGAAATAATTCACTTTTTCCACTTTATGTCTGAGCTCAGTGGAAACGGACCTCTTTTTGTAGGAGCTGTAACCAGTAGGAGCACATTAAAGTTAAAAGGCTCTGTCATTCAGAACTGTAAAATGACTTGATACATAACGCTGATATAGTAATAAGCTCTTAACACTTCTCAAGTAACATCAAAAATGTGTATCTTGGTAACAAATCTGAAAAATCTGAAACCAACAACAGCGGAAGGTAAGAACTGATGATCCTGAGATTGTGTGCATGTTTTTTTTGCTGTATAAATGTTTACCCTGAAAAAACATTTCAGAGGAAATGAGTTGAGTCATTCGTGAGTGGGTGAAAGTTCACTGTGTGAAACGTAAATGAAAAAAATCTAGGTTTATCATGAAATTTGTCTGTCATTGTGTCCTCCTTTATTACTTAGGAGAGAACGATGCGAATGTCTGCTTGTGGGTAAACACTGACATTATTTACAAAAGCTGACAGAGAGAGAAAAAATCAGACAGTAAAAAGGTGGAAAACTGATCATTAATATAACAGCTGGTGAAAATGGTTCACTTTTTATATTACAACAATTGTCTGTGTTTCAGAAAGACTGTCAGTGTTTGTGTTTTGCTCGATGACTGCGTAGCCCGTTTCTTCTTTGGCTTCACTCTGAATGATTTTCATTACACAGTATACAAAATCAATTTGTTCGGGTAGGACACACCGAACTGGCATCGGATGACTCTCAGCTGAACCATGTCAACCTACAGGAATACAACATTCCTTTAAACCGTCTAGTCAGTATTATTCAGCCGCTTTATTACTTTGTTCATGAATTAATTACCCTCCTCCATCCCCAGCTCCTCCTTTCATTCACAGTTAGGACTTGGCTTTCAGATATCCCTCTTTGAATCAGACCCCTTTATCTTGAATAATGTTGTTACATATCTACTACATTAATGTCTATCCTAAGAGGGTTATCATTGTTCTCCTTGCTCTTATCCATGCTAGGCTATATGGATAGACAGGGAGATTTTTTTTCCCCCATGACAGAACCATACCACCAGTCCAAACCATACACCAATTGTCAATCATCTTTGACGATAGTGGTCCTGGCAGAACTGGCCATATTATATCTAAAATCTTCCATGAGAAATAATTTACAACCAGTCAATCATAATCAATATTGATATCTAGCGGACTGTACCACTTATCACACGGCTCAGCTGCTTGATTGGTTGTATCACTTCAAAGCCTATAATATATTTATATTGTCCCCCAGCTCTTATCTGCTAAATGCAAATATATGACAGAAAGATATTAAAGGTCCCGTTCTTCGTGATCCCATGTTTTTAAGTTTAGTTCGTGTGTAATGTTGTTATTACAGTATAAATAATATTTGTAAAATTCTAAAGCTCAAAGTTCATTGCCAAGCGAGATATTTTATTTAAAAGAATTCGTCTACATCGAACGACCCGTTTGGACTACGTCCCTCTAGTTCCTGCAGTAATTAAAACAGTTGTATGACTAATCTCCGCCCACAAGAATACACAAAAAAGGGGGCGTGGTCTTGTTGCGCTCGCACGGAGAAGGAGGAGGAGGTACGTTTGAAGAGTGCGTTTGTCGCCATGTTATTTTCATCTTGGAGTCCAATCATCTTTGTTTGGGCTTCCCAGGGACGCTGTACTTAGAGATCAATGTATACAATTTATGTTTAACTCGGTTCCCGAAAATTATAATCCACATGTAAAACTATGTTCAGCACATTTTGCTGAGGACAGCTTCCTCAATCTTAATCAGTTTAATGCCGGATTCGCACAAAGATTATTCTTGAAAGATGGAGCAGTTCCCTCTTTGTCTGGAGAAGGCGTTGTTTATGGGCCACAACCGGTAAGTGTATTTTATTATTTAAGTTGTTGCGTTTAACAGTTTCTGTAACTTATTACACAAAGGGTAACACTGTTTAGCTTTGTTAACTAGTTTTTTTTATGTGCATATCGTCAGTTAAGGCGTTCTGTGATTAGAAGTATATCTCCAGCACGTGCGTTCAGATCAGGATTGCCAGGTTTTCAAAACAAATCCTGCCCACTTGCTTCTCAAAACTAGCCCAATCGCATTTCCAGGAGGGCAGCCTGCGCTCAGCTGCTGTCGAATCACAACACAGGAACCGCTGACCCAATCAGTGCTTCTGAAGGAAGGACTTTATAGAACAAGGAAAACATCAGCCCGTTTTTATGACAGTGAAAACAGCAGTATACAGATAAGTGAATTGTGTGAAAAATACTGTGTTTTTTTACACGTGAAACATGGACACGTTATATTGCACACTTTAAACACAATCAAAGCTTAAAGGGGGGGTGAAATGCTCGTTTTCACTCAATATCATGTTAATCTTGAGTACCTATAGAGTAGTACTGCATCCTTCATAACTCCAAAAAGTATTTAGTTTTATTATATTCATAAGAGAAAGATAGTCTGTACCGATTTTTCCCGGAAAAACACGAGCGCCTGGAGGCGTGACGTGTGGGCGGAGCTAAAGAATCACGAGCGCCAGTTGCGTTGAGAGCGTTTGGAAGCTGTGACAGCTGTGAAGGCTGAAACTGAACGAGAGCAGCAGCAGCAAGGACTCGCTCCGAGCGGGGCTCGAACTCGGGTCTGCGATGGGAGGCGGACGCACTAACAAGGAGGCAGAGATATTTGAAGCAGTTTTACTCACCGCCTGCGGTTCCAACACACGATCATGACCCTTTTTCGTTGGGATTGCATCATCCTTAAGAAATAAACGATACGCAAATCCGTCGTCAAACTGGGCCTTGTTTGTAAAACAAGCATTTTAGAAATGCAGGGAACAAACACAAACACTTGCACAACTCCGTTGATGCTCTGTAAAAATAAACTCCATCCACTGGTCCCTTAATGCTGTTTTTCTTTTGGTAATCTGTGCAGGGTTGTCTTGCCCTGGCAACCAAAAACACACTCCTTTTGTGACATTTGGCGACGCTCTCGCTCTGATCAGTGAAGTCTGTTGTGCTCTAAGTGCTCTGCTATACGGGAGCGTGCGCTCTTCCGGCAGACGTGCCTCAGGACCCGTATAAGGAAATTCCGCTCCATCTAACGTCACACAGAGCCATACTCGAAAAAAACTTTCCGAAACTTGTGACAAACCGGAAGGAGTATTTTTGGAACAGAAATACTCCTTTAAACGTACAACTTAATTTTTGAAACTTTGTCCATGTCTAGCATGGGAATCCAACTCTTTAACAGTGTAAAAAACTCAGTATGCATGAAATAGCATTTCACCCCCCCTTTAAAAAAAACACTAAAAATGTGAAATGGAGTGACACAGAGGAGACTGTTGACAAAGTAATTATTGAATAAAGCTGTTATTTTTGTTTTCTTCACTTACAAAAAGTTTTCCGTCACTTCATATAACCCAGATTGCACGTCTGAGGTCAGATGGAGTACAACTTTTCATACCCTTTCCGGACGTTGACACTGTTATTTACTTGGCAGTCTATGGGACAGTCTCAAGCCTCCAGGTTTTCATCCAAAATATCTTAAATTGTGTTCCGAAGATGAACGGAGCTTTTACGGGTTTGGAACGACATGGGGGTAAGTGATTAATGACAACATTTTCATTTTGGGGTGGAGTAACCCTTTAAGTTCAACCAAAAATAAAAATGAGCTCATGAATTACTCACCCTCAAACCGTCCTACTGTAGATGAATGACTTTCTTCTTTCAGATGAATACAATCAGAATTATATTAAAATATGTTCTGGCTCTTCCAAGCTTTATGATGCTTTATTAATGTAAGTGAAGCGATATCTAGCTTCTGCCATACACACTGTCTTACACACATTCAAGAAAGAGAGTTCAATTAATATATTAGTATTTACTTCCTCAGCTTATGGTTAACAGTTGCTTGACAGAAGCTTTGATTCATCATGTGACTTATTCATCACTGCCTGATTTTGGTGGTTTTCATTGTATTACAAAGGAAGTAGAAATTTCAAATAGAATTTCAGTAAGTGGGTATATTAACATTATATCAGTTAATGAAATATGTTTTTTACTGTAACTTTTAGTTAAGGCTTTAAAAACCTAAATTTCAGGCGACCAAAGCGGTCATTTTAAAAAAAAAAATTTATTTATTTATTTTCTTGAATTATTAATCAATTATGGAATTACAGCAATCATTAAATACATTTATTTCAAGACAAATGCATGTGGGCTGCCAACATTTTGAGCTAATTATTTCTGCATGACGTTTCAGCAGTTGGGACTCATAGATTAAAGCTGTAATTATGAGTCATACGAGGACGTGTATTTAACAAGAGGAATCTCATAATTCTGACATTGCACCAAAACTAAACAAGAAGCACAGATCACACAATTCTTTTGCATTCTCTGGACCTCAAACTAGACTTTGAACAAGGCTGCTTCTAAATGTGATAACAGGGAAACGTTATCCTCCGTGGTGTGGTGGCTGTGAATGATTAAGCAGCTTGTGTAAACTGCTTTCTCTCTCTTTCTCTCTAATTTGTTTCTGTCTTGGCTCTTTTACGTCTTACATTAACCATTTTTGTTTTACAGTTATTTATAAGACTTGGTTTACAAACCAATATGATCATATTTTCCTCCTTGTTCCTGCAATACCCTAAACTGTCCTCCGCCAGCCACCCCTCCTGTCTCTATCTCTCAGTATCAGTTGGTGATTAACTATTGATATCAGTCTCAAGTGTCTCATATGATACTAGCTAAGCGACAGTACGCACCCACCCCCACACAGACACACGTTCAATACTACCCTAAAATTACATGTACATTTGGAATTGTGATCAAATGACAGATAGTAAATAAGTCCTGGTAAAGGTTCTGAGTCAGATCCTTCTGTTTGTGTTTGCCACAAGCATGAGAGTACAAGTATAATTGTGTAGATTTACATTACACTTCATTTTTATTTGTAAACGCAATTAATAAACAATTCTGTGAATGAGGTCAGTTGTATTTATGTCCACACATGTGTTCACTACAGGTGTTGTTCCTCAACTATTAGACATATTCCACATGCCTGACTTTAAACAAATAAAATAACAATTTTATTCAAAGTTTGTAAGTTTACTTCAGTTTTATTGTTGTTTTAAAGAGTTTAATACTTTATTCAGCAATGCATTCAATTGATTAAAAATGACAGTGCTTATTTTTACAGAAAGAACAGCATATTTCTGAAATAGAATTTCTGTAATAATATGGACTGTCATTTTTAATCAATTCCATTGAAAAAGTCCATCTCCTGTTTTCCTCTCACATCAAAATCCACCGTTTATGTTGTAGCTGTTTTGGACTGTGCACAATCTGTGCATAATTCCATCCTGATTTAAACCAGTCAACTAAATTATCACTTGAGAATGTAGTATTATGGAAAGAGGAATTATATTTTAGCAGTAAGTAACGCAACGCTTTAAAGTTAAAGTCTTACAGATGGAATTTATTTCTTATGAACACGCAGCTTTTCTCTTCACAAGACATTAACTGATGGTCTGGAGTGGTGTGGATTATTGGGATGTTTTTATCAGCTGTTTGGACTCTCAGTCTGACGGCACCCATTCATTGCAGAGCATGCATTGGTGAGCAATTTATGCAATGCTACATTTCTCCAAAATTGGTTCTGATAAAGAAACAAACTCATCTACATCTCAGATGGCCTGAGAGTGAGTACATTTTAAGCAAATTAAAACTGGTAAATACATTTTTAAATACATGTTTGGCTTTACACATTTGTGCTTTTTACACATTTTTACTTAACTTAAATATATAAAATAAAAATAAATAAATAATCTTACCGACCTCAAACTTGTGGAAAGTGGTGTACATAAACACGTATGAAATATTGAAAGATTTATGAGAATAATATAATAGAGAGAATGACAAAAAGAGCAGGCTTGTGTTATAAACAAATGTTTAATACTGCTTGGAACACGGCAGTCACGGCACTGCAAGTCTGTCCCTCTGTCTCTCTTTTTCTTGGCAGGTCAGAATGGTTCCTTTTCACTTCTCTCTTTCATATTTCCTTTTTTTTATTCTTAGGGGCTGTTGGTTTATCATGTTTGAGGACATTTTTGTTTGGACTCTTGTGTAACTTCAGAAGTAGCAATGTATGATGAAACTGTGTCATCTCATGTCTTCTTGACTATTGCGACAGAGATGAATGGAAATGCTATCAATCTTTTTATATTATAGATCTCTTTAAACCTGTCCAATACCACACCTGCTATTAAGTAACCTACAAAGAAAGAACACTGGAGATTCCAATCTGGATTTATTCTTCAGGGAACTTCATTCTGAGTTAATAATGTTTGTCTGTCTTCATAACCAAAAAAGCAAAACAAAGGTTGTACTCAGGGGCGTCAGACTGGCGCTAAAACCAGTACTGATAACCAGGGCCCCAAAGGAAGAGAGGGCCCTTGAAAAGTCTGGGATATATATTTCCAGGGTGTTCCTTTTAAATAAATGGATCACTTTTCTTTTGTCTTTTCTTCTTTTTAAAAAAATGTTTTTTGTCCCTTTGTTTTGTATGTCTAAGGGTTGGGGTCCTAAACTGTGTAACACCCACAGAAGCACTTCACAGAAACATGAGCCGCACCATCTGAAAAGAATCATCAATGATTCAAACACAATCCTCATGTTCTACTTCTCTCTCTCTCTCGCTCTCACCAACACGCATGCGCAACAAAGGCGTCATTGTCCTGTACCCATCTTCATCTAAGAACTATGAACTTTTGGCTGAAAATTCGTTCATTTCAAAAGTTTTCACTTTTATGCTCTGAAAACTTCTTTTATGCACTTCATTGGTGGGATGATTAATTTATGAACTCGTGAAAATTAAGTTTTAACAAGTACTGTGAGCTGGTCCTTAACATTATCATAACAGAACACTTAATCTTGGATTAAATTTTTTTTTTTTTTTAACTATAGCCTATTAACAACTATTAGACACTCAACATACTTATTAGCCTATTGTTAGCGAGTAGATGACGTTTAGGGTGGAATGATGTTTATTATCTTCAGGAGTGGTGTCAGTGATCCCTGTGAGTCATATTTATAGCACAGCTCTGTCTATATACAAGCGCGTGTGATGACGCAGCTCAAATGCAAATACACCTGACGCTTCCAGGGGGATCTGAGGGAAGGCTGAAGTCTTTCTATTGCTCTAGTGTTTAAATGGTCCAACCACTCCCTGCTGTGACTGTGAACCGAGGTTTCGTATATCCCGCCCTCCCTGGAGTTCTGACACACAACGCCCCATCTCATTGCCACTGGGATAACCACCTCGCCTGTTGTGGCAAACGGGGCAGTTTTAACCAGCCAACACCATTTGTGGATTTATGTAAAAGTGTCAGAAGCTCAGGAGAGCGAGGGGACGCGAATTCCAGACTTTCGGACACCGATCTGCCGGGTTCACCTGTACAGGTAAGCGGCGAAGGGCGGTGTTTCAGTTCAGAAACAGGTGTTACTCGCAACATTCAGGGAGTGCGGATAAATTAGCCTTTGCTATTTTTCCAGGTAGATTAGGCTACAGTTAGATGTTCCCTTTGGGTTCTGGATTATTTTAAGAAGATGGATGTTCATTAAAATGTTCGCATATGACATGTTCTGAGGTCTCGGTGTTCAATCGAAACTGAGCTCGTGTTCATGATAGGGATTTTATATAATACAGTATCATGGTATGACCGAGTACCTGTCACATGATGATGTTTTTAAATGGTTTCCTAGAGATCGAGGAACAGGTGAACGCTTGGGACTTGATCTCAAGGTTTACCTCCTCACTTTTACCAGCCCCATTCATCAATATTTAACCTGCCAGAGATAGTTTAACAGACGGTCTCTCACCGTAAGACTGACATTCAACTCCTGCTGTGTATAAGAAACTAAATTAAGGGATAATGTCAGTTCTGAATGAAAAGTGTCATTGTAGTCTCCGGTGTGTTTTTATTTGTTATCTTCATTTTGTTGTAAAGAAAAACATTTTTGTATAAGGGGGTCAGTTTGTGGTTTCTAACTGACTGTAAACTTTGTGATGTAATATTCTTGTTGCATACACATTCTTGTGAAATTCATACAACGTCGGGTTATTGGTCTATTTAGTTCCTTTTTTGCGGGTTAATGCAGATAGAAAAAAAAACGTTTTATCTACATGGGTCCAATGTGATGAAGAAACCTTTTAAAACTCTTATTTAAGACGTGCATTTATATACGCACGCGCACACACAAATGTATGAATATACATCTCTCTCTCTCTCTATACTGTATATATATAGAGAGACAGAGAGAGAAAGAGAGAGAGAGCGAGAGAGAAGAGAAGAGAGAGAGCCCAAATTATAGATGGCAAGTCATGTAACCAGTGAAAAGTGCAATTAAATGTATTTCTAGATTTATTTATTTTTTAATGCTGTTGCATTTGCCTTGAATGAAACCTGTTTTTTTTTCATTAAGATGTAAAAACAAAAAAACTTAATATCATTGACACAGTCACAAGGGTTTACAGGGGTCTTCTCTGTTTTATGGCTTTTTTTTTTTTTTTGTCACATGACAACATCACTGGCTGCATGCATAGTTATGCTACACTCATTACTAACCTTTTTCAAATATTTATAATTTACTACTATAGTTAAGATATAAATCAAATAAAAACAAATGGTAATGCCAAATTAGTAAAAAAATTAAATATATATCAAAACATCAAATTTGCATAAGCTATTTTGAAAAATTGATAACAGTTTTATTATAGAGGATGTGTACTTAACTTAATAGATCCAGGCCAAAAGAAACAAGCATGCTTAACCTGGGTGAATGCAAACATGATTGTGCTAATATTAATGCCATGCACAGAAAATTCAAGATCAATAGCTAAAAACTGATGCATCCTCCAGTCCTCACTTAAGTGTTGGGTGAGTGTCCATTTTTAATGTAGTGCAAAAAAAAAGAAAAATAATAAAAAAGTAATATGAAAAACTCTCACCACTTCTCATAGAGCTCTAATTAATTAATTATATATATTTTTAATCTTAACAAAGTGGTATGATTTAGAGGGCATTTAGTAAATGTGTGTGTGGCAGGGGGAAGGGAAGATCCTGTTAGACCAGTTTAAAGTCTGTTGCTCCATTAGCAGCTGTTGTTTGGACTCCACCTCACAGTCGGCTGTCATGATACCTGTGCGTATATGTTGTGGAATTCTAGAGAAAAGTACTTGGTTTTAATCAGAAAAGGTTTGAAATCGCAGAAATCTGATATGCTGGTTTTTGTTTAAAATTTGGTTTTGGACCGATACTTCTCCTTCACTCTTTGTGTGAGATATTATTTTTATACACACTAGTCTTATCTGTTTTCCATGACATTTGGATTAGTACCGTAAGATATGATCAGCTCTTTTGTTCTCTTGTGAATAGAGGACATCTTTTCCTTGAAAAGGATGTGGCCTAGTGGCTTATGCATTCCTTTATTAAAAGTCCATTCGGAGTCTCAGAACCACACGCAAAGCGTCCATTCACCAATCTCTTATTTTCACTAACATCATTTTTTCCAGGTATGCACTTGTAGTGTCTTTAGTGGGGGCCATAGGTGGTTTGATCATTAAGCTCGAACTGCGTTTATTAGCATAGGCTTTCTGCAAGGTTCTCGAATGAGGTTGTTAATAAACGTCTGTAGTATTTAATTTATGTGACCATAGTGAAACATTCAAGATTTTTATCAAGTTCATTTGTTGCCTAATCTTGAAGAAAAAGGCCTGTCATGGTTCAGTTCACCACAACTGATTTTATGAATAGTCTACTATTTGTTCAATCTTAAAGTATCAAAAATAAAACCAAAAGCACATACAGTATGTATTGTTTGATGAACACCATAAAAGCTTATTTTCATGAGCAGGGAAATCCTCCATTATGGTTAGAAAAAGCACATTTGCTCTGATCACACTGTGTGAGTTGTTTGGATTTGCTCTTTGATTGTCTGGTTGTTCATTCTCTCTTATCAGGTATCACAATCATTATAATGTGTCACGTGATCAAAATGCGCATGTGTGTCAATGTTTCTTCACGTCTTTAAGGCATGTAAAATGTCATGATGATAACATCAAGCCATGCCTACTTATGTAGATAACCCGTGACTCCTAGAAAGTTCCTGTTTATGTGCTTTTAGTCTGACAAATGCACTTTTAAATGTAAAATTCAATGTTTCTTGTTTAAAAGCTTACTTTGTGTGTTTAATTAATATATATAAAGAGATGAAATGGTGCTAAATAACAAACGCACTTAAGTAAAATATTGTTTTAATAAAAGTATGCAGGTCTTAACCGGCATGGCAAACAAATTCATATTACTCCAAGCTTTTGGGTATGACAGCAAAGCCTGTGCATTTATTCATCCAATATTCACTCTTTTTTTGACCATTTAGATCCCAAAAGTTATGATAACAAAAAATTTTATCGGTATAACTATCTGCAAAATAGGTTGTTTTTATCGTTTTAGTCTAATGATCATGTAGTTATAGTTGTTGTATAGCAATATTCTATTGGTCACTAAAGGGAATATTGGTTGAATTTGAATGCAGTTTATTGCATTATAAAATAAAAGAATCTGCTTTTATTAGGTGATGTTTGTGTGGCAGCCCAAGCAACAGTGCGATCACGTTATTGGTTCTATCGTTCATCTCAACGTTTTCCATGTGTTTAATAGCGAATGATTCTCCACTCCGATAGACAGGAAACCTAAACCATCCATTAGTAATACAAGCTTTGACGTTGCTAGGGTACAGCTTGACTCGCCATGGCATGGCAACCATCAACAGTCTGGTTTAAAAAAGGTTGTAATAGTGATAGCCCACCTGAAACTGAAAGAGCCAAGGGTCACGTTAGAAACAACGGCCGTTAATTAAAAGCAGGAGAAATGGGAAATGTACCTCAGCAGCTGGCTTATATGACCTGGGAAACATACCTTCTTAAGTCTACTTGTTCTCCTCACAGCTTCACTGTGCTTAAACACCACTAAACACCTTTTTGGTATTTACAGGTAATGTTAAGGGTTTCTTAGATTTATTTCAACACACTCTATTTAACATGCCTTATTATTTAAGTACAGTCCTTCTTTATAATTTTGGGAGCGGTTTGTAAGCCTTAAACATCTAGAACCACTATTCATAGCTTTCACTTTTACTGTCGGGGACATTGATTTTGTTTTTAGGAATGGCTTTTTCATGCAGCAGTTGTTTTAGCTGTCTGAGGGAAGAGAAATGTGGCAAACCTCATTTGAATGAACTCCCAAATGAAAATACAGTTGTTTGAATGGATGCAATTTATAAATGCAGACCACTCTGGGTCCTGTCTGCCTTAGAGACAATTATGTGGAGACATCATTTCTGAACAGAATAAAAAGTACCCTTAACCTTTACCTTTTTTTTCTTTATGTGCATTTTTGTGTTTCTCCTTACGTATATTGAAATACACCTGTTTATTGGATCCCCAGGCTCATGACCTGCTGTAGGTTATGTGCTTTAATTAAGGTGTGAGACAGACGTGATGATAGACGAGAACACCAAAGCCTTAGGGATTGTGTTTTAAACATGTTATTAAACTCTAGGGATGCTAAGGCATGCAGAAGTTTCCTGGGCATCAGAGCTAAATTGGTTATTTTTGTTGTTTCATTACAACTATTCATTCGTAACTTGCATTACATTAAGAGCAATTATAATAGTCTCATGACTTAGAAGCATGAAAAGCTAAAAGAGAGATTTGATGATTTAAACCTCAGAAGGAAAAACAAAAAAGAAAAGATTGAAAAAAAAAAGTTTTTTGAAACAATTCTCCACATGCCTGAATTTATTTAACACTTGTGATGCCTGAATTTATTCAATATACTGAAAACAGTAATATTGTGAAATATTATTGCAATTTAAAATAACCGTTTTCTATTTGATATTATTTTGAAATATAATTTATTACTGTGATGGCAAACCTGCATTTTTACTCCAGTCTTCAGAAATTATTCTAAAATGTGGTATTTCAATAGAACATCATATATTCGAAATATACGTTTTTGTAACAATTGAAAAATCTTCAGTGTCACTTTTGTTCTGTTTACTAGTCCTTGCTGAATAGAAACATGAATGAAAAAAAAAAAATTAAACCTGACCCCAAATGATAATTTTTATTAATGTAAATATGTTGTTAATTATGGAGTTTTGTTAAATTGTTACATATATACATTAAAATTCTGAAATATAATTCTTCCTTCTGTTCAGCTGGTTGAAAAGAGTGTGGGAAACCTGCCTTGGTTATTTTAACGAGGCCTAAAGATCATATTTGGAAAAATAAATCGAACTGGGTACTGTGTAAACAACTCATTAACATTTCAGTATAGTTGCGCGAGCATGATGTGTGAAATGTGTGTGTAAAGTTAAAGTGACTTGAATGTGTGTGTAAGTGTGTTTTTTCAGAATGCACAGTGAACTTTGCTCATCATATTGGAGGAAACAATCCACAGTATCATAAGCCTACATATGACCTCAGTTATGACGCACATTTTCTCAGACACACAGAGAACACAGTGTGTGTCTAGGACTGGCGGGTTGAATCAGTCACTGATTCTAAATGCTATCCCTTTGTGTTTGAGCTCAAATGATCTGTAACTACACCCAAAATGAATGATTTAGATAAAAAAAAAAAAACACTTTTATGACCATGCAAAAGGTGTGTTAGGAAGCTATGATTCAGGTGAATTGTCTGAGCTCAAAAAATAACAAATGCATTAAAAATAGTAACAATCATTAACAACTACAGTTAATAACAACTATTTTTCCAGCACTTCAGGTTTAGCTCAGGGGGAAGTTGTGGCCGCCAATACCACGACTGAGGTGCCCTTGAGCAAGGCACTGAACATAAATGTTTGCCCACTGCTCCGGGTGTGTGTTCACAGTGTGTGTGTGTCCACTGCTGTGTGTGTGCACTTTGGATGAGTTAAATGCAGAGCACGAATTCTAAGTATGGGTCACCATACTTGACTGTATGTCACTTCACTCACTCATACAATAGTACTTAATATCAGTCAGAGGTTGCTAATTTGGCAAATTTATTATGTAGCTAAAAAACTTTTGTCATTCTGAGGCTTATGTTGATTATGATGTTAACAGCTAACACAAAATGCTAACACTAATGTTCCCTTTCGATTAGTCTCTCCCATTGCGTTAACACTCTATGGGGAAACACCTGTTTACTCTGATACTGAAGCCTGATTTGATCATGTTCATGTAGCTGCACAAACCAAAGGTGCTTCAACCCGCCAAAAGGTGTAGAGCCGACTGCAATATAAGTCAGGTCTTAGTGTCATTTTGTTAGAATTTTCTCCTTCTTCTCCCCGCTGACCCTGCGAGCAAGAAGCCGAAGAGAAGAAAGAAGCTAAGCCTCTTTCTTACCTACGTGAAAAGAATCCACTAGCAGCGGAAGAAGCTGGACAGCTTCCCCTGTGGCCATCAGGTTTTAAAATAGCACATTTCAGAACAAATTCCACTGTGACGTTGTTGCAGATGTTGCACCACGAATGTGGCTTGGGCATCGCCTGAATGGGCAGTGCCCTCACTGAGGCTGAGCTCAAATATGCTGCGCTCACCGAGATGCAATGTTCTCACTGTGAGAACATGAGTCTTGCCCTTCTCCACTCACGGACCCCTAGGAGGAGGTCCCGCGTGCTTCACTCTCCCCTCAGTGCCTCCATTCACCAATGTTCTTCACACGTTAGGATCAACGCCTCTCGTCAGCTGCGAGCGCCTTGATTTCATTTGGTGGATCTGAGGAGGAAGCTTTCATGGTTGACTCTTTCATTGAAAGCTTCAGATGCAGAATAGTGGGCGTGTTCTGAAGACCCTGACACGCTTACTCCGGCCGCATGGCCCAGTGTGGACGGTGAGATGATCTGTATTCTAACCAATACTGTGGAGGATCTCGGCCAGGCTTAGTCAGCCCAGAAGAGCCTGCCCACAGCCTACTTGATGAGTGGTACCTGAAAGGGCACCATCAATAATCCCCCCACCGGCGACGACATGGTGCACCCCCTACTCAGCACATGTTCATTTTTCCAATTCTGCCACTCTCACCATTGTTGACGGAGCCCTCCATCAGCCTTGGGGTTAAAAGTCCATCCAGGATAACCTCAACCATAGAGAACCTTTTAATGAATCTAACTGAGATCAGAGACGCTGACAAGGTTGCCTTCCTAGAATCACAAGTCTCTCCCAAAGGACTGTTTGGCCCTTCCATGGATGGGTTTGCCTAAAGGGTTTACAGCAGCACAGAAGTCATCCCAGGCAATGCGTGACTTCCTGCCAAATTGCTCCAGTATGGCGGCTGTGTCAAGTCACAAGGCTCTATCAACTCAGCCCCCTCCTAAGTCTGAGTCTGGGCTTCAGCAGTGCCCCAGAACAGTGAAGCACTACCTGTTTCCTAGGCATCAAGGTTCCTGCCTCAGAGTGTTGTTGGATCCTGAGGCTTAGAAGCCGTCCTGATTCAAATGCAGGGAGAAGGTCAGTTCTCGCAAAGTCTCACGCTTGCTCTCCATCCCTCCATTCAACACTGAGCGATGTAAGCTTCATTCAAGTTTGGCTCATCCTACCTATTCAGTGCGTGCCCAAACAAATTACCTCTGTGATAGAGGACCCAAAATACTCAAAAGAACATTTCTCCTTTCTTCTCATTACCAAATTGTTTTCCTCCCCTCCCACCCTGGTTTTTGATCGGCCACTCAAAAAGCTCATCTACTTGCCATCCACTTCAGGCTTGAAAAGTCCTCACCCCTCTAGCGCTCCCCAATTTAGAAGTTAAGCAGGGTCCTCATCCATTCTGCCCCTTTGTAAGTGGGTAAGGTCATGTTATGAAGTCCTCAACCCAGCATTTTGGGTCTCATTATTAGCCTATGCTTACAGGAGCCCCCAATAGGGGAAGTCGTGGCCTAATGGTTAGAGGGTTGGACTCCCAATCGAAAGGTTGTGAGTTCTAGTCTCGAGCCGGACGGAATTTTGGGTGGGGGGAGTGCATGTACAGCTCTCTCTCCACCTTCAATACCACGACTTAGGTGCCCTTGAGCAAGGCATCGAACCCCCAACTGCTCCCCGGGCGCCGCAGCATAAATGGCTGCCCACTGCTCCGGGTGTGTGCTCACAGTGTGTGTGTGTGTGTTCACTGCTCGGTGTGTGTGCACTTCGGATGGGTTAAATGCAGAGCACAAATTCTGAGTATGGGTCACCATACTTGGCTGAATGTCACTTCACTTTATTTAAAAAATATGGGCACTCCTGGGTTGGGTTCGCAGAGTGACTTAGTTTTGCACTTGCTTATAGCACGTGTTATTGGATTTGTAGACTATTTTAAAGGGAACTAAAATAAGGGAATGTATGTATTATAGGGGATTGGGAGGGAAGGTAACAACTACTATTAATTCCATTTATTGTTTTGTGATAACAGTTGAATTAACAGGAGACCACAATATACTTTCAGTTTGGGGATAGGGTTGTTTAGCATTGCTAATATTGCAACAGGCCCCAGTTATGCTTGCATGGATGATAAAATGCTTACACTCAAGTATTGATTTGTGTATTTGCTCAGTACAAGGGTCAGTGATAGATGGAAGTATATCTAATCATTTGTTGTCCTTCTTTCTGCAGGCATGAAGGCTTTTTTCCTGCTTGCCACATTGCTGTGGTGTTTAACGGCAAGTTTCTCCTGGGCAGCTAAGATTGTGGTGGTTCCTCCAATTATGTTTGAGAGCCACCTTTATATTTTTAAAACCCTGGCCTCTGCTCTCCATGCTGAGGGCCATGACACAGTCTTCCTGGTCTCCGAAGGTCGCGAGGTCCCACCTTCCAACCATTATCGTCTCCAGCGCTACCCTGGAATCTTTAACAGCACCTCAGCCGATGACTTCCTCCAATCAAAAGTTCACAACATTTTCTCAGGGCGTCTTACAGCACTGGAGCTTTTCGACATCCTTGACCATTATTCTCAAAACTGTGATGCCGTTGTTGGGAGTGCTTCTGTTATGGAGCAGCTAAAACGTGAAAAGTTTGACCTCTTGCTCGTTGATCCTAATGAAATGTGTGGATTTGTTATAGCTCACATCTTGGGTGTCCAGTACGCAGTGTTCAGCACAGGACTGTGGTACCCTGCGGAAGTTGGGGCGCCAGCACCTCTGTCTTACGTCCCAGAATTTAACTCTCTATTAACGGACCGTATGTCATTGTTCCAACGGGTAGCTAACACAGCAGTGTACCTGGTTTCCAGATTTGGTGTCCGGTTCCTGGTTCTGCCCAAGTATGATCGCATCATGAGGAAATACAACGTCCAGCCATCTGTGTCCATGCATGATCTAGTTCAGAACAGTCGACTCTGGATGCTGTGTACTGACATGGCCCTCGAGTTCCCACGACCCACTCTGCCACATGTTGTCTATGTAGGTGGCATCCTCACCAAACCCCCCAGCCCCTTGCCGCAGGTAAGAAACAAGTGGTATTACATTTAAAACATTCTCTAAACATTGTTATGTTACTTTTGCAAAAATGTTTTTTTTTTGTGGTATCACTTTTAGGTATGCACAAGATAATGCTATGATGGCTCATTAATGCACAGTTTAATTTAAAAAGCAAGCATAACTTTACAGTGGAATCAAGCTACAACACAATGGAAACAAACATATGTCAAACATATGGAAATGCTCTTAATGGAAGTGTACTTAACCAACTATGCTCAATGCTATGCTATCTCAATGCTAAATTCAAGTACCTACTCATTAGTAACTTTTTGATGTGTAAACCTCCCCTTTAAATAATGTGACGCTTCCTTAAAGGGAAAGTTAAGCCAGTAATTAAAATGACCCCCATGTTTTCCTTAAACTCAAGCCACCCTAGGTGTATATGACTTCTTCTGTGAGATGAGTTCAGTCAGAGTTATATAAAAACATGTTCTGCCCTTTCCAAACTTTATAATGGCAGTGAATGGTGGTCGAGATTTTTAAGCCCAAAAAAGTGCATCCAACCATCATAAAAAGTGCTCTGCACGGCTCTGGGGGTTTAAATAAATGCATTCTGAAGCAAAGTGATGCATCTGAGTATGAAAATATCCATATTTAAACTTTATAAACCGTAATCTTTAGTTTCCGCAAACTGTTGTACAAACGATTACGAGAGAGTGGCATTCCAGCGGATGACATAGAATATGGGCATAGCTTAAGTTCTGGTGAGAATATGCTAGTCTCGCGAGAACCGAGTTTTGTTTACAGTAAAGGAAAACCAGTCTTCTCTTGGCTTATATTGAAATATTTCTCGACATTTCCAATTTATGACTGGTGTTTTGTTTTGGTCACTCCTCTGCGCTTCCATGTTCACTTCTCACCGGAGCTTACACTACACATATGTCCTATGCTGGAATACCACTCTCTCGTGAATGCATGCATGACAGTTAGCCAGAAGCAAGCGATTATTGTATGAAGTTTTAAATATGGATATTTTTGTCGCTTCACATCAGATGGCCTTTATTAAATCCGTGGAGCACTTCTTATGGTGGATGGATGAACTTTTTTGGGCTTCAAAATCTTGATCAATATTCACTACCATTATAAAGCTTTGAGGAGCCAAGACATATTTTTATATAACTCTTGATTGTATTCATCTGAAAGAAGAAAAAATACACCTAGTATTATCTGACATTGGGATTTAATGCAGTTTCCAATGATTTAATAAAATCCATTTTGAACATTTTTTATTGTTCCAGTCTTTTTTATGGACACTAGTAATTCACATATATTAATTACTACAGTCGAATGAGCCAGTCAGTTGAAGATGGCCTTTCTCAGACTTCAAGGTTGCATTAAAATCTAAGATACCGGCACTGTTTAATGCTCTAACAAAATAACACTGAGCTGCCCTATTGCTTAATAAGTCTGATTCGTGCAAGTGGTTAATGCTAGGGATAATGAAGTAATGAAAACTAAACATTGAACAGTTTTACTGTACCAATCTTTTTTTATGAACAATTGAATTTTGCATATGGGGCAATACACACAAAGCCAGCTATTGGTGGAGATGCTTCTCAGCCACCATTGAGAGTGTGTTAAAGCGAACATTCAGGCTGTATACTTGAAGTAATGTTCTTATGAAATCCAAATTTTGAACTGAATTGAATGTAGCATTCATTTTATGAACACATGAACTGTTAGCCCTGGTGTTAGGTTTAACCCACCATCTGGTGTGGCTGAGAAAGGCGAGTTTTGTTGTGGCTGGATTCCGTTGGATTGTGGCTTAGTGTTGTAAAATTACATGTTTTTTACATTTTGTTGTTCTATGGGCTACTTGGCCACTGTAGTGTTCACTGTCAGAGTAAATGTGCAAAAATGGTACCTTTTAAATGTCCAACAACTTGTCACAGGGGCAATACTTTAAGGGACATTTCTACATTTAGTTTACCTTTGCCATTGTCCAACACTCATTTAAAGTTAGTCTTTGAAAACACGGTTACTTTAATAACACTGTAAAATGTAATCTTTATCAAATATAAAAATAGTCATTTTTCATATTGTGCATTATAATTTTATGTTAAAATTTTGCATCTAAAATGAATGATGATGATGATTTAGTGTTTAGAAAAAGTAGTACAGAATGTTATTATCACCAATTTATCCGTTTCTGGCCATAGCATGTAAATCATTTTCAGCTGATCTTTTCATTGCCTACTAGTTCATGTTGCAAATGGAAAGCTTACAAACTGTATATTTGGATCAGTTTAAGCAGTAATCTTTGTTTGTCTGCTATGCAATCCTCTGTTGAGACAATTTCTATTCCAAAGTTCCCTTGTTCTTTCAGTAAATGCATTGTGTGCACATGCAGTGCTCGTGATGCTTGAGTTCATTAATGGCAAGAAAATTGCATCATGTGCTGGATATGGGGATCGACTGACACAGGAACCTAATTTTCACTTGGCCTCATATAAAATGGCCAATGTCAAAAATTCCACATTCCACTCCCTCAAACAAGTGACATAGGTCACCTTTCCAGTTTAAAAATCATAAAGTTTGGTGACAAGTGGCTATATAAACATTAAGAGAACATCCAATGTATTTGAGTCATTGTTATCTCTGTGTTAGGCTCGTTTAACCTCTCAATGAAGTCTTGATTTTGCACATGGGTGTTATGCTCACAAAGGCTGCTCTTATCAATTCGGGTGATTGTGCAGAGCTGTCCACTGAATAGAAGTGGGAGTTCTGAACCTAAGCTTGCACTTTTGGAATACCAAGCGCCCAAATGGCTTCAATGAATGCTGTGGAGCCATAATGCAAATAGTGTGTTTGTCAGTGCAGGGTGTGTGAGTGTGTGTTTATGTGTGTAAATGTGCCCATTGTCGGGTGTGTATGAAGGACACTGAGACCAGTGTGAGGAGCGGACAGTCAGTGCCAGGCCAATTCAGCTGCAGATGGAATCCCTCAAACAGCGAAAAAGCAGGTCTTAGACAAAAACCTGCTCATTCTGAAGCTATGCTAACTGCTAACATAAAAGGCTAAAGACTCTAAATCTAATTAACACTGTTCATATTTTTGTGCTAACAATTGCACTACTATCTACTTACCAGTGCACTTTCATTTTTAGAACTGAGTTGCTTTTGCAGCATTGCTATTATCAAAATTCATAGGCTCATTCATGCTTTAATTTATGCTAAATGCTAACACAAAGCCATATTCATCTTAGAATTTTATTTGACCTTTTTTGAATATGTTAGCAATGTTATAATATAATAATCAAAAGCTAAATCCAAAAAATTTGAACCAACGATTTAAAACTATTTAAAAAGTTTACATGTCATACTCATGTTTTTGGTTTAGCACTTATTACTTGTATTACTCTATAATAATTTACGTTCATAATTTGAGGTGTAAATTTGTCTAAATAACCCTTTTTTTATGGGAATGCAATTTCTAGGTGGATGAACTTCTGGTTATGTGTTGCAAATGTTTACTCCATGTAAACAGTTTTTTACAGATAGGAACATTACTGGGTTACCGACATTTGTCTTCATTAGGTCTTCAAAGACTGAAAACACCTGTACACAATCTCAGTAAATATTCATAGGTAATATTTGAATTTTATGGCTATGATTAGATATAAAACTTGCTATGGCTATAATAATAAAAACTGTGTGTTTATTGCTGTGTATGTTAATAAAAATAAACTGTAGTCTTCATAGGTTATTCAATCTTTTAGGTTGTAAAATTAATTTAAATATTATTCCAAAGTTAAACCAAAAATCATCATCCTGCATCATTATATAAGCATTCACCAGATTTTTTTATTAACCAGAAGTTGGAGACGTGTTGAATGTTATGACAGAATATATTTTCACACACTCAAATGGCTTTCTGTTCCTTTAATATAGAATTATCTGATTAGTCTAGTTTATTTCCCATTTTCGAGTTTAATATTAGCCATACAGTTTCTCCTTTTATTATTAACTTTGTGTTAATGTTCTGCTTTATTAAATCTAAGATTATCATTTAATACTAAATCCAGCCAAGAGCAGTGAAGGCTTTTCTTTTTCTTGTCAGTATTTTTTTTTCTGTTAATATTCTGTTATTATATTTATGGATGTGTATATTGTGTGTACAGAATGCAATCTAAGTAATCTTTATTCTACTTTAATTACCATTATTGTGGTAATTCAAAAATTAAGTGATTCTGTGCTCTATATGCTCCAGATTTCTCTTCATGGATGTACCAAGGTTTAATGCATATAAAAATAAATAAACCCACACAACAGTCTGGCCCTTAATCTAAAATGTGTTTGACACACCTGGTCAAAGTCTAATTTACACAGCTCTAAAAATAGACACTGACATTTGTACATCACATTTATTTAATTTTCCATTGTGTTGACACAGCACTTACAGTAGCACTGAAAATGGCATATGGTTGACATACTAGGTAAAAGGTTTTGAGAAATCTTGATCGGGATTTCTAAACACGCATTGTGTCTCTGTCAAAGGTAAAGTAGCTTGAGAAATGTCCATACCTTAAAACCATTTAATATTACGAAACAAATGTTTTCACTTGTTTGTAAATTTAAAGTTGTACAGTATGTAATGTCCCTTTAAGTCTTGGACAAACTGTGTCGCAATGTGCTTCTGAACTCTTAGACTCCGATAATAAGGTGCATTCTTCAGCCATTTCATTGGCTGTTTATAAAAGCAAAGTCTCATAAATCAAGTGTTTAGTATTGTATCACCGTTCTCTTCTGTTCAAAGTAATAACTATTAAATGGTAATACTATGGTGCTTTGATGTGTACTATAAGATTCATATACAGTGGTATTTATGTGCATCGGTTATTTTATGGAGATATTTCTAGTCCCTTTTTACTTAATATATTCAAATGAAATTATATTTACAAATCAGAAAAAAAAAACAATTTTATTTAGATGCTAATTTTGATTTCCGTATGATGCTGAATTGCTTTGTCTTGTGAATACACAACACAAATTTCATAGATGTTTGATCTGTGTGTGTACAGGAGTTTGAAGCCTGGGTGAAGGATACAGATGAACATGGTTTCGTAGTGGTGTCGTTTGGTGCAGGAGTCAAGTATCTGTCAGATGACATTGCTCGGAAACTTGCAGGAGCCTTGAGCCGTCTTCCCCAGAGGGTCATCTGGAGGTACTGCCATTCCATTCATTTCCTCTTTCATGTGATCAGTGAACCATTTCGCCAACAGATCAAATCACCTGCGTATCTCTCCATTATAGTTTATTATGTCACATAGTATTCATTGGCAACTGGATTGTGCTGGTGGGTCACTCATAAATTAGTTATGGTTACAGCTAACTATTTTGTTTTTCATTTCCAAACCTGTAAACCCTGGTGGTTTCGTTAGACTTTCCAGTGGTTTCTAAATGCAAAACTTGATGCATTAATTTCGGACTAAAGCATTGTACGGATTCACGTGTACAGTAATTTACAGAGAGTGTTGTCAATAATTATGATGAACCTCAGTATGTTTGTATTAAATCCCAATCAGTTATCATCCTTTGTTGGCAGTGGAGTGACATTTGATTCTTTGAGATGGCGGTACATAAGTCATGATCATGAAATTTTTATTTTTTTTAATTATTATTCTTATCATCTTTTGATATTTTGGTTTGTTGTACTGTAATAGTTCAAAACCTTCTCTCTAACAAAAATACACATTCAATACAATACCTAGCCCGGCACATTGATACCTATTTAATATCAAATACCAGTGAAGACTTGATCAAGTGCTGTAACATCATTTTAAATTCAGTTTCTTCCAGTGGTAATTGGGTGAAAATATGAAGTTAATCTCACACTGAAATTAGTTTAATGTTTATGTATGTTCAGTTTACATCAAATCAGTGTCATGTCAAGCTTTTGATGTCAGTTCGATTTACATACAGTATTTGACCATTTGTTTGACGTCAATTTTGATGTCAGTTTGATGTCTTTTCAACATCAGTTGCCCACTGGGTAGGTGTTTTATACTTTGTGTATAAAACAAAGTTTTATACATATTATAGCTCTGTGTGAGGATTAGTCGAAAATTGAACTTTACCACAAATGTAGAAACACTTGCTAATACACTTGCTAATAATGCTAATAATGCTAATTTTGCAATCAATAAAGCTGGAAAGCCTCAGTCACCATAATGGATTCATTGCATGGAAAGAGCAACTACAAATTTCCTACCCTGGAAAAACTAAATACTAAATAATGTACATTTTTATTTAAGTAATTTTTAAGGGAATGATTTGTTTACTTTAAACTGTATTAATATTAAAATGGCTTTATATTAAGAAGAATTGATAAAATGTTGTAAACTTTCCCATTAATTGATTCATTTTGTTTCTCTATGCTTACATTCAAATGCCCTTTTATGGTTCTTTCCTCTTTAGCTTCTCCTAAGTGAACTTGCATGCTTAGAAATAAGCAGCACCTTTTGTTGTCACATGCACTCATATTGTCATGACTCCTGTAGTCATGCCATATAATCCCAGTTGTTTTCTTGTGTCCATGCAAATGTGCCAAGGCAAGACTTTACTAATGAGGAGACTGTTGGGAGCGCAAATGCCCAGGGAACACAAACATATTCTGTGCATATACTGTACAGATAGATAGACACACTACTGTGAGCCTCAGCAATATATCACTCTTGTACATGAAGTCATGAACATATGGTCTCCACTCTTTCTCTCTCACAGTGTGCATAGATTCTAGTAATGGCTATTAGAGTCGCTGACTGCTGTTGGGTTTCTTAGTAACTGTAGAATGTTTGTCGTTAGGTTCGGCACATACTGGCCTTTAGATTGTGTGTTTGCTCACAAGAGACGAATCTTGACTAAATCTCAAACCAGACTTTATGATAAAAGCTTCATTTAATCTCCATTGAAGAACTCTTGTTGTATTGTTAGTTTAATTAGCAGATGTGTGAATATTTATTTCTTAAAGCCAACATGGAATCACATGCTCAAGTAACATTTCTTATAATTATCATTATTTTAAAACCAATCCCTCCGCATACTTTTGAGCAGTGGTTTGTGTTCCTGGTGTTTTTGTACTCCGTTTATCAGTGCATGCTTTAAAGAAAAATAGTTTGTCCTTATAATGTGAAAATAATTCCCTTTTTCTGCTGATGTCATTTAAGCCATGTGGTCAGCAAAAAATGCTAACCAATAGCGTTATATAATCGATATTTAGGCTACTGCTGTAGGTAAAGCAACTTCAATTATGTTGCTAATAGTTACCACAATAATTTACTTCAGCATCCAGGTCCCATCCTACATTGTTCATTGCTCTTTGTATATTCATTTCGTTTGGAAATCCATCGCTTTACATAATCAAATAGGTTGCGAATACAGTTTCATGTTTCTCAAAAGTACAATGGTTGTATCTCTTGTTGTATTCATCAAACTTAATGTTTATGTGTAATATATGTCATGCATTACTGCAGAAGCATTAGATAATGTATAAGCTTTATAAGGTAGAAGGAAATAATCTGGTCTTCTATTGCTAGCTGATTGTCTTTCATCTTCGGCATTTTATTTGCCTTCTAAATGTACGTTTTTTTTTTTCATTAATCTGATCTGTGCATGCAAATTATATTGTCTCTGTCTCTCTCATACTTTGTCTCTAATGTGCTTTCCATTGAATACATCACTCCCCTGATCTCACTCATATCTATGATGCTTTGAACAACTAACCAATTGTTCATTCTTATCAACTGATGATTGTCTCATCCACTAGCCCTAGATGAGCTAAAAGCTCTTTACTATTTTTAAATACCTCTGCAGGTTCTCTGGAGTTCCTCCTTCCAATCTTGGCAACAATACTAAACTAGTGGAGTGGATGCCACAGAACGACCTGTTGGGTAAGTATCGCCCTATCTCTCACTAAATTCTCAGAAATGCATATGAAGTAAAAAAAAAAAAAACGTTCCAGTAAAAATGACAAAACACTATCCATACATTACCATTCAAAAGTGAAAATCTTGAAAAAAAATCGCATCATGATTTTCACAAAAATATTAATAATACATATTAAATTATTAATTGAGAAATGTTTTGTAGCACCAAATCGGCTTATTAGAATGTCTTCTCAAGTCCTGTAAATACTAAGGCTTTTTTTTGTGCAGTATATGTGTGAGGGAGAGAGAGCTCATCCTCCTCTCTGCTCTTTTCTGGATCTCTTGGATAATGTCTCTGTTGTATTAGAAGACACAAAGCCTATGCATGTGTTTGTTTGAATGAATGAGCTTCTGTTTCATTGTGCACCCTGGGCTTGAGGTCACAGAGTGCCTTTCTGTCTCCATCGTTATTTCTTTTCTCTCTTTCTCTTACTGTCTTTCTGCCGTCTGTCACACTTCCTGTTCCCTGATGACCTAGTCGATGCATCCTGTGCTTTGATCTTCCATCAGTTTGGATCGCTCATCCCACCAGAGATAACGACAAGAAAAAATGTCTGATAATCAAAGTTGGTAGACAGACTGGACCAAAAGCATTTCTTCTCTAAGGACCCGCAGCTATTCAACACAAACACTTACTTGTCTAAAGATCAGCTGGACTGAACTTCAAGATCAATGACCCGTGATCAACACTGTCAAAATAAATAACATTTTCAATTTTTAATAAGAGCCTGAAATGCACTCACACATACTTTATGGAGCTTTATGCATTAAATGAAACCGTCCTGCCTCATGTTAGTACCAGTGAGAGAGTGGTACACACCCTACCCCATTCGTGAGAAACCTCGGACAAATTTACAAAAACGTATGCAAATGTCCCTTTGATTTTCCTGTGTGTCTTTAAATGTATTTTAAAAGAGATATAAGGGCATTCTATGAGCTAATGTACAACTGGTGACTCTAAAAGGTTAATAAAACTCTTTGTTAATTGTGACTCATTCAGAGGAAGAAGTGTTAGCATGTATAAATGAGCGGAGTGGAGTGGGAGCAAAGCGAGGAGTGGAGCAGCAGGATTTTTGACTGGAGCGAAGAGTGAATTTTTATTTAAGTCGGAGCATGTGGTTTTCACTCGCTCTGAGTGTGCTCCACTACTGCTCCATCACGAGCATAATAAATGCCAACAGCCCATAATATAACTGCATTTTATCAGGAATTTATTCATTAAACATTAACTAGCTTGACAGATGAATGTGAAGTTTATTATGAAGGCGACTGGATGAGTGTGGAAGGTTAAATCTCAAGCATGTATTTTTTGTTTTTATATAGAGGATGTGGATACTCTATATTAAATTCACGTTTTAAACTGTTTATTGTACATGTAGTTAATCTTTGCTCTGAACTAATGTGCTGCTACATTGTTGCACACATGCACACAAGTTCGCATATAAGGCATAGATTGCACACACAAAAAAACAATCAGGATTGGCAAAAATTGTCAACGCTGTCCTGTGATTTATCAGCTTAAAAATGGACCAGTTACAGCATATTCTTTAGACAACTGAATTTAACAGTAATTTAATGCAACGTACTGTAATGGCAGGTTTTGCATGGATGAGACCACTTGCATTTTCTTTTGAAAATGTAAAAATCAAGTTTTCTGTTATTAAATCTACTTTAGTGGATTTATTTCATAGCGATTTGTATTAAAGAAACCATAGTTAAATAATGTTACCATTTTAATGTTAATATTATTATATAGTCTCACTTAAAATACCACATTTAACTCTTTCCCGGCCACTGACAGAACTTTCTGTCTTTCTGTGTTATCACTGGTGTATGGTAGGGGGCGCTGTTACACGTCTTCTGATAGTACTGAGAGTACTGAATCTCTGGATCAAAACACAGGTGAAGAAGAAGCAGAAACAAGCGAACGTGTAAGCAGAAGCATATAATGTGATCATCAAAGGTCAATGTTGATACAGGAAGTGGATTAGCTTTGGGTGTTGATGGAAGCAAATGACGCCATCTATATTAAGATCATTGTTCTGAATCCCATCCAGACATAGTTTTTGACAAAAATGCGTTTTTCTCAGCTTTTTGTTCAGTTTTTATTTTATTTTTTAAGTGCCCATATTCATGAGTTGATAAATAATAATAATGCATGAAACTAGATTAAACTTTTTTCTGTTCTTTCTTTTCACTTTGACACATTGCATGTTCAGATATTCATACAACAAAACCAAAAGCAGTTACCATGAAAATTTTGTGAAAATGATAAAAGATGCTGGTGGCAGCTGGCAACTTGAAAAAAAAAATGCTGGCAGGGAAAGAGTTAAACAACAATTGCTATGTAGAAACGGTGGTAAATGTTGGCGTTTCATGACAAATTGCACATTTTCCATAATAGTTGTCTTTTCTCTCACACTCTATCTCTTATTCACCTACAGGCCACACAAACACACGGGCCTTCTTGAGCCATGGGGGCTTGAACAGCATCTATGAGGCCATGTATCACGGCGTGCCCGTGGTGGGGGTTCCACTGTTTGGAGATCACTATGACACCATGACGCGAGTTCAGGCCAAAGGCATGGGCATAATGCTTGAGTGGAAAAGGATGAGTGAAGAAGACCTTTACACTGCTATGGTTAATGTCATTACAGACACAAGGTAATTCACATGTGTACAAAATGCCTGAATAAAGTAAATTATACACACACACACACTATTTTCAGCCACTGTAAAACGTCTGTTAAAAAACAGGTAATACAAGTCCAAACCCTCATTGACAGAGCTGGTTTAATGTTTAATGACTGTGGAATTGGGGTTACTCAAGTTTAATGATAAACGGGACCTACCGAAGACCCCGCAATAGTGTCAATATTTGCAGATCCATAGTGCTTTAACAAATAATGTAGAAATGTAGCTTAAAAAGGGGTTTAGCTCTATTAAAGTTCAGCTTTCCCCCCAAAATAACCATTCTGTTATCCTTTATTTACCCTTGTGTATTTCCAAACCTGTATGAGTTTCTTTCTTGCGGAGAACACAAAAAGAGATATTTAGCAGAATGTCCGAGTTTTTTTTTTTTTTTTTTTAAATCTAAGTGGATGGGGGATTGAAGGCCAATAAGTTACTCAAGAAAGACCTTTATATTGATCACTATACATTTTTCTAATTATTATAAATATATTTTCAACTATTCATATTAACTGATTATTTTGATTGAACTCCGAACCTGAATTACAGATCAAGATTTAGAGACTATGGAACAGTGCCATCTTGTGGCCTTTATATCAAGATCAACATCCTGTTGGTGATATATATGTGCGGTCTCAGATGTTTTGAAACCTCTCCATCTCTCTTTCTGTTAAGGTATCGTGAGCGAGCACAGCTGCTGTCTCAGATTCATAAAGATCAGCCTGGTCATCCGGTGAATCGGGCGGTTTACTGGATTAGCTATATACTGCGTCATCGTGGCGCCGACCACCTCCGTTCTGCAGTCTATGAGATCTCCACCTACCAGTATTTCTTATTGGATGTCGCTGTGGTGTTAGGAGTGTGCCTGCTTCTCCTTGGCTACTTGTTATACCGAATAGGCAAGTGCATCCGGTCACGAATGGTGCGCGGTTCATCTCCGGAAGAGAAGGTGAATGGACATTGTCATAATGGAATTCCAAATGGCAAGCACAAAAGAAATGGCCATGTTAGAAGTACGGAGAAGAAACTAAAGTAAAGCACTAGGAGAAATCAAAACTAACGCTTCACTAAAAAGAGGAATTAACTACTCTTCACTCAAAGCAGGGCCTATCCAGGAAATAAATAAATGGGTCATTAAAGAAACAAACCAACCATTATAACAACAAACTGTAAGTGGGAAGCCAAAGTAAGGAAGAATGGAAGAAAACCAGAAAACAGAAACAGAAAGCTCCTGAGAATATATATTTTTTCTCCCCTGTTGAATGGTGATTACCTTCAGTTGTAGTCTTGACTGTTGAGTTTATCCTTGTGGAAAAAGCCACAGTTTTGAAGTTTAGGACGTAACGAGAAGCTATCATGCTAGGGGGCATCAGGTTTTAAAACAACAGAGATCTATATCTATTTATAGAAATGTCATACTTTTTTGTGCGCTGAATTTAATTTATGTTCTATATTTATGTTTCACGCACTCCGTCCCTCCTTTGTTTTCATTTCTTCAGGAATATTAATTCTTGGATGTTAGCAGCGCTAGCAAGCTAGCATATTTGCTAGTGTTTATGCTACCAGCCTTGCTTTAATCTTTTAATAGAATTTTCATTCTGCTAACATACAACTTCATTCCTTGTAGAAACAAATCTGCACTAGTTAATGCTGCTGGTTATGCTAGCTATGTAAAATGCTAGAGATTTTGATGGATGGGGATAGTTAAACTTGAAACTTTGCTTCCATTTACATACCATGGATGTTTATGTTTTGAAGTTTCAATTCTATCCTCATCTTTACTGAATGGTTTATTTTATTAAACAAATCGTGCTTAGGAGGAACATTTTAGGGGGGTGGGAGGTATATAGCAGGGTGATAATATAATTGGAGATACATTTGGCATTTCATAAAGTTAAGAAAAAAAACTGTTCACTAACAAAAAATTTTCAGTATCTTATTGAAAATATATTACATTTTAATAATTCAGTGCTTGCTTTTTTACTTTTAATGAAAAAAAAAACAGATGTCTTTATGGTATTTTTTGTCAACTCTGTTACGGACAAATTAGGCAATGTGTAGAAATAACAATAAATCATAACAGGAAAAATCCTTCTTGTATCATTACACAAACAGTACTTACATTTCAACATTTGAAACTGAGATAATATTTAACCTATGCATACCTTAAAAACAAAAAATAGCTATGTTTTCACAGAACTGTCCACTTGGAGCAAATCTTTTTCATTTGAAAATGTATTGTATACAATATCCAGTAAAAAAAAAAAAAAAGAGAGAGGAGAAATGTTTTCGAAATAATATAAGGGTACATCATATCTCAATGTTTATGAGATTTTAAGCAAAAATTAAATAGTTTTTTGGTGAAAATAGATCATAAACAGAGTTGAACTCTATTGTCAGCATTGTTACTTTGGTAACAGAGTTTGACGGTAACAGAACTGACAATTTTATTTTATTTTTGCCAAAATAAAGCACATGTCACTAATGAGTAAAATACCTTTAAATAACCCAATTTGTGATCAGTAATACATTTTGTTTTCCTTTTGATATTGTGGTAACAGTGTTGAAGTTCATCGAAATAACGCTTTGTATAAACTTTTGATTAGATTAAAATATTTTCTGAGAGAGAGCACACAGACTTTTCAGTGGTTCAGATCTAATCAGTGAGGTGAAGTGTCATCATTTCCTGTATCTTACATAGCTGTGGGAGATAATTCTACAAATTTAAAGGCAAAATATAGTATGGAAACAGAGTTGACGCGATATTTATGGATATTTTTTTTTTTTTTTTCAATTTAATGTTGTAGAATGAAATAAATTAGTATTTAGGGATTTTATTAATTAAATGACTGAAATATTACAAGAAGAAAAGTAAAATAAAATATTTAGATTACACAATGATACATGATGGAAAAAAAGCTCATTCGGACAACATGAAATCATTAGCTTTTGAGCTATTTAAGACACTTTTTACACATTATGTTGTTATTGGCTGTAAGATCTTGTAATTCATAACAGTAAGTAACAAATTATTAAAATGATACAAAATATAACCATTTGGAAAAAAGTAATGACTTTGGATGCCAAATGTATCTGCAATTATAGAATCACCCAGCAGTTATGCGTGCCTTTGTGTGTCTCGATGTCACAAACATTTTTTTCTTTATTAGAATAATAGTAGTATCAGACGAGTGTTGTTATCAACGCAAAAGATTGTTTGCTGATATTTTCCCATAAATCAATAAGCCTAGAGTGACCTGGAGGAATTTGGGACTGTAATGAACATTTCCCATGGTGCTCTACTGGATCTTTTAACCTTTTAAGCCATTTTCATCACTGGAAGTTCTGTTAAAGGCAATATTTTGGTAACATTTCCATCTAACATTTAGTTGTGTGACTTTTCACCACGTGGCAATAAACAGATCTTCTGCAATTTATTTGTGCGTTAAAGTGCATTCTAAGCCTCAGAGGTTTTATTTTAAATAAATGCCACTGGACAACCTGTTATAAAATCACACGCTGTTTTTACAACTCAATGTCAGACTGAACTGTTGCCAGTAATAGTCTCAGTGTGATAGTTTTAAATCCACCTCAACACTGTTCATATAATCCTTGTTTTTTTTTCTCCCACGTCACAAAACCGTCAAATCACCTTAAGATCGCAAAACCAAAATAGCAAATTTTGTAAATGAAGAATCACTGATGTCCTAATTTGAAATTGTTTTTACCATGAGCTTGAAAGCATTTCTTCAGCCAAGCACTGTTTTAGACTGTCCATACTTGAACATACGCTAGCTGCAATATGGCTGCAAATGCATCAGAGCTATGACTGGTGAAACAGTGACGCACACTCACACATTTAAAACATTATACTTGTTTTCTAGTTGTTTGTTTTGTATGATTTTCAGTATTAATATAAGATGGTTAACAACAGAGGAAAAAGCTGCAGATGGACTCTAACCTTAAAGGCAGTGTGTGTGCGTGTGGTAATAGATTGTTATTTCTTACATATGTGAAGTGTGTATGCATGTGTATTTGAATGGGGTTGCTTGAGCCTTCTTGTGTCCAGCTTTCCCTTTACATACTGATCATTTAAAACCAATGTTCCAGTTTGCTTACAGTGCATTGAAACCTTTCTTTGCCTCTCATTTGCTGTTTCCTGATAAAGTCCTTGTAGAAGTAGTTGTTAAAAAGTGCTTGAAGGAGTTTTTTTCATAATGATTTAATGTGTGTCTGTGTCATGTAAATAAAAAAGACAAACAAAAACACTAATGGTAAATAAACATTAAATATTTTGTTTGCTTACTTCTGTTGTCTGATGATTCTCTCTTAATTTGAATGTAGAAGAATATGAAAAAGATTCTGCCACTTGCATCACCAGAAAATATTCAGTGAGTTAGTCACAAAGCACATGCATGGCGTCTCACTTCTATTCTCAAGTTACACTGTCCCGAAGTGCTTTGTTTCAGGTTTTTTTCCCATGACCTCATTGATAATGGCATCTAAATGATATCTCTTATTCTGTTAATTGTTCTTGCATTTGGGGCTATCAGGATTATATGCTTTATTTATCTCACTATTGTTATCCTGTGAAAATGGTGAAGCGCTTTGAATACAAATTTCTGTTTACAGTAAAATTTCTTAGTCTAATAGATGACTGCGACGGGAGAAGAGGGAGTGTAAAACTATACGCCGGTTGGTCGGTAGGTATCAGGTGCTGTCCTTATGTTTTCAGCACTGTGTCACAGTAGTTGGGTCTGTATCCTGAAGATACTTGTGTGTAAATGTGCATGCATCTTTCTCTTAATTATTCACTGACGGTTTAGCATGTGATGTGTTTGTCTTAATATGCATGTTTGTGCATGAAGACAGTTTAGTGCTAATTAGACTGGTTTTTCTGGTTTCAACAATTAGACAACCCAAGATCACTGCAAACATGCCTGTGGCGATGTTTCTGCAATTTGATATCATGCTGCCCCTTGCATGTTTTGCAATATTTTTCTTTATTGCTTTATCGCGTTTGAAAATAATGCACCAGATACACTCAGCCCTACTTTAAACATGATCAATAGCAAACATGAGATAAAAACGTTGGCTGACGCAACCATGCTTGTTTCTGAGTCCTTTGAGCTCTTTTATCGTGACTCGTGTTTCACTGGACTTGTACCCAAGTGCTCCAAATTGCAAGTGTAATCCTGTATACCAGGTGCGCTAATGAGCAAGTTTACCACATTAGAAAAGCTATTTATATGGAGCTGATTATGAGATGCAAACGTCACAATATTTACAATCATGCACCATGGTAAAACTGTTTTGAGATAGTATTGTGCAAGGAACCGTGCATTAATTAATATCGAGTTACCAGGTCTTGTAATCATAAATTTGTGTGAAATGGAATAAAAGTTGTTGGTGTTTTACTGTCACTGTTCATTTCAGCCAGAAACTTCAGTGAATTGTGTGTATAGGTATGTTTTTGGAGTTTTATATGAGCGTATACCAGGTAAAGGCACGGTTTTTCCAATAAACCTTGGCTGCAATTAGAGGAGAGTGCTTTTGGGTGACTGGAAGGTCTAAGTGTGATGCTCTTAGTTTTTTTGGAGGTTTCCATTCCTTGCAGTCCTCGACTCCTCTGTGTGTTCAGAGAATTGACATGTCCTTCATGGTGCCAAGCATCAATCAATTTCCAGGTCAGAGGCCTAAAGACAGAGGAGCAAGGAAACAAGCATCAGTTAGAGTTCTGAGAAACACATTTTCTTCTACATTCAGAAAGGTGCAGTTATTTGAGCTTGACAGGGTAATGAGGCCTAAACCCAATAACCTGAGTGGGGAACCTTGCATACTTTTGAGCCAGTTGCCCGATCCGTTAATGTCATGAGACTAACCACTTCAGAGCTGAAGGGAAATGATGTCATGACAATGCTGCCTGGTGGATGGCACCACAGGAACATGAGGTCCCATGTCCTTTACTACGGACTATGACGAGCCTGAAAGGCAGCAGAAAGGGAAATAGATAAGAGCATAGTATAATAAAAACTACTAAATAGCAGTAGAATAGATAGCCAGCCAAACTATGACCACTTGATCAGGACCAAAGAGAATATTAGATGGAGAAAGTTAGAGACTTTTCTCTCCACTAGAGGGTGCAATACATTCCATCTAATTGTGTTTTTAACATAAATTCTAAATCATATTAAAGTCATGGCTTGTTATAGAGCAGCGTTATTGTTAAGCAAAATTATTAGCATTTTAGTAGCTGAAATCAAATAAAATATCAGATAAAAGCTCATGGTTCTATAAAAATATAGTATATGTGCAATGAATAAAACCATTTGTTGTGGACTTAAAGTTGCTGTCTTTATTTTTTAGAAACCACACATTGATTTTATTTTTGAATACCACAAATAAATAGCCCCACTATCTGTATGCTCTGTAAGCAAGGAAGTCTATAACAGAGAAAAGCTTGATTACAGTTGCTTGGCTGGCAGGACCCCACAATGCCATATGACTCAAGTGACTAATCACTGCTGCAGGAAAATAGTTCCATGACAGGACTGACTGACTCGCTGATGGCAGCACAAGATTGCATGGCCACGAAGACCTTCATTAGCAGCTATGCAGAGCTGTGACGACAAAGACAGCAGACAGATACAAATACAGTATATTAACTTTTAAAAATGATTAAATAAAAATGAGAAATCAAAGCACACAAATTGTCAGAATGCATGATGAATTTTGAATGGCAATGCTTTTTGCAACCCGATGATGCATCCCAACCAGCCAAATCTTGACCCTTTGCTGTAAATAGAAGAAAGAAAAAAAACTCAAGTTTTAGTCAGTCAGAAAACCTGTCCAAACAGAGAGTGTACTCTGTCTTTGGAGGGTGTGTTTTCTTTGGATTGTTCTTGAAGTTAGCAAAATAATAAAAATTAACAAAGCAGCTGACATTGATTACAGCTCCTTGACTATCAAAAAAAAAAAAAAAAAAACAGCTGTTGCTGTGGCAGTACCCCTTCCAAAGGTGATAATATGTTCACCTTGGATAATAATATGTACATTTAAGGTACTAATATGCACACTTCAGTGTTGAATAAGGTACAAAAGTGTAGCTTTTGAAAAGGAACCACCACAGTGACAGCTTTTCTGAGAATCTTCCGATTGGATTTTAAAGTTAAAATTCATTTTTATTTTTAGATTTGTTTATTTATTATGAATGTGTCCTGTCGAATCTAGATTTCAAATGTAATTTGTAAATTTCTCCACAAGGTCCTGAAGGATGTTGTATTGCTTTGAAAACAGCAGGTGGCACTGTTGATTTATAAATGTAGAAGATCAGCACTGCATGTGGCTTCACACGAAGTAAAACTTACCCATATACGATAGTGCTCTGTTCTCAATTCATTAACTCTCATAACTGCATCTCATGTCTTCGCTGATGAATAAGTGAAGAGCAGCCTTTCTGATGTAAACCTCTGCAATACTGAGAATTAGTGCATGTGGGGGAAATAATATCACTTCTTTAATGCTTTGCATTTAGATGACACTGCTTTATTTCAGCTGAGAGACATTTGCTGTTATCATCTAAACGCATCTGCTTGCCTAGACACCTCACTCTGTGATTAGAGCAGTAGGCTCAAGGTTGGGTCAAATACAGGAGGGGGAAGAGCTGCTAATAAAATATGCAACATCCACAGACACACACACACACAGAATTGCTCTCACTATCAATAATACAGCATATATTTTTTGTTAATTCAAAACTGTCCTAGCTGTAACACTTACTTCGATCATGGGTGATGTCTTTGACATCTATTGTTTTTATAACGAGTAAATACAAGTAAATGTGTAATGTAAAAGAGAAGTGTGAAAGTGGATAGCCAATGAAAGCGTGAGCTGCAATCCCTCCGCGCGGTCAAGGGGGCGATAGGGTTACATTCAAAAGACTCTCACATTAAACTGGGTGTGTTTCGACCACAATTTAAGAATGCAATCATTTTGTGAATGCCAACGCAAAACCAACGTTTGATCTGCCCTCCTGGATGGTGACAAACCTCAGGGGTGACATAGTTTAACCCACAAATCTCGCATTTTAAACCAGGTGTGTTAGTTGCTAACTTAAAAATGATTAGCTGTTCCTTACATCACAAATGTGAAGGGATTGAAATTACCTTCTACAGCATGTAAAATTAATAACTTGCTAAATTATTTATTATAATAAACTATATAGGCTACTTTGCACTGATCTCTATTCCTACACTGTGTAGGATTTACCTTAAAACTATTTTCTCTTAGAAATGTGTAGTAAATTTAAAAAGCATAATTACAAAGAGACAGCAAGTTACAATGAATTAAATGTGAAAATTTTAACTGAAATAGTTTTGTCTTGTAAAACATACTCCAATACCTTTTACAGTTATGAACAAAATTTTTACAGTGTAAATTACAGATGTGTGACATAATCGATATTATAGATATAGACACTTCACAACAACACAACTCTGCAACTTATGAATCATCTAGAATTCCTCTCATAACTATGACTTCGCTCAGTCATCCTTGTGCTCAGAACTCGTAATTAAAAATACACTTAAAGGTCACTTAAATTATTATTTAACATGTTCACAACATCATTGTTGTGGGGATATTTGTGCGAAATCACACACATAGTCAAGTCCAATTCAGGTGTGTGTGTGTGAGTGTTTGTGATATATATTTACAGGTTGTGTGTAGATTGAAGATTAAATTCTTCATTTCCAGCAGTAGTCGTCTTAGCGAGATTTAGAACCGAAAACAGCTTAGACATGACATGCACGTACTTCACACACACACACACACACACACACACACACACACACACACACTCAGGAATCATCTCTGGGAGGTTTAATGCTGAAATGAGCTGGAACTACAGCAGGCGACACACACACTTACACACACAAAAGAGAGCTGGAAGAGAACCAGTGGACATGGTCAGCCAACTGTTGTCCTGGCTCTGATTATAGCAGCCTCAATTCTGCAGGCTTTTCTGTCCCTTCCTTGTCATCTCATGCAGGGTATGGTGACCTCATCAAAACAAACCGTTGATTTGGGGTTGGGAAATTTTAACACAATGACAAAGATGGAGAGAAAAAGAAAGGACAGATACTGTTCAGTAAAACTGGAGCGAGGGGTAAAACATCAAACAAAACACAAGCATGATCCTACAGTAAAAGGATTTACTTCTAAACCCTCTTGTGCACTATTGTAGCACATTTGGCAAACAGTGGTAGCTTACAACTGTTGTGTTCAAATTCATAGCAAAGTTGACTGCATCTGTGATATCACTACAGTGAAAATTAAAGACAGATTTCTGAAACCAAAAGTAGTTCCCTTACCTATAGGGCAAGACATTCTGGAGGGTTTGATAACAAAAATGTTATCATAGTTTTAGTAAAGCACTTATATCAGTTCCTCTCTACTGTACTATACTCTTTAGATACTGCATGTGTTATTATGCATACGGCTACATTGTCTTTTTAGTGGTATAACTTTTTTTCTAGGTGTTTAAACACCTGGTTTTGCCTTACCATTGTAATTTTACCAGAAATAGTCACTTTATAGTATCCTTGCATGTATTGTGTGGAAGTTACAGGGCTTACTAACTTTACTTGGTCATGAGACAAATTGAAATAATGTTAGTTGGAATAGACAAGTTTAGTAAATTATTATATAACATAGTCTTATGTTAACTTGTATAATTTGTAGGACAGTATTTTCATGATTATCCTGGTTCAACAGACCCCTTCATAGACGTTTAAGTGCATAATTGTAAAATATGCAGAAAAGTTTAAGGTCTGTAAGATGTTTTACCATTTAATTTAAAAGAAAATACATTAAAAAAAATAATGATTTAATTGGCTGCATTTAATTTTATATTAAAATTTAAAATAACTATTTTCTGTTTTATTATATTTCAGAATGTAATTTATTCCTGTGCTCAAAGCTGAATTTGCAGCATCATTACTCCAGTCTTCAGTGTCACATGATCTTCAGAAATCATATTAATATGATGATTTGGTGCTCAAGTAATTGTAAGTATAAACAGTGAAACATTTGTGCAGCTTAATGTTTGACTTTTATTTATTTTCCTCATTAGTATTTTGTAAGAATTAGTTTAATTTTGTAAGAATTAGTTTGTCAAGCTAAATTCAAATTATTCAACATTTTTCAACCTATTTGTGTACAGTAAATGAGGTGCAGGTGAACCTAAGGTTAAATTTATGCTGACGTGTGTGAATTAAATGTTTGTTTTTCTTCCTGGCGGTCTCATAAGACTAGAGTCGTGAGTCATTCTCTCTCTGCTGACCACAGGCCATTCTGATAAAGTCTGGAGGTGTCTGGAGAGGAGAGATGACTGCTGAATGTGACCCCTCTCTTACTCCTTCTCTGTGTCTTGCTCTCCTTTAGTAGTTGGCACGAGGGAGGCTTGATTTTATCTCACACCTCTATCAACCCTTGCTTTGGGCTCTCTCAGCTGAAAGGTTCAGATGTAATCTCTGCCGTCTCTATCTCACCTCCAACTCATCTCTTGACCTCCATCAGCCTAACAGCATCCCTTGACTCCTCTTATCTCTAAAAGAAATGGCCTTTTTCGATTGGCTTACGACTGATCTCAGCTGACTTCTTATTTGCATGGACTGTTGATGTTGATATAAGACTAGTGTCTTGTAGCAAGAGCTTTGGCTAAACAGCATAAGGTCTGGTCCCAACTGCACCTGTTATTGTCCAAGAGATGCTTACTTAGAAAAGAAAAGACCATTTGACTGCGATGTTAACCAACCAATCGTAACTGCATCCTGCTGATGTGAAAATAAAGTGCTTTCACTGTTTCTTTTATCCCTCCCTGTTCTAGGTTGTGTTATTGCTTCCTAAAGATTAACTTTTGTTTTTGCGTTCCTCATTTGTAAGTTACTTTAGATAAAAGTGTGTGCTAAATAAAATGTAAATGCAATATTTACAGTATTTTGACTTGCCATGTAAGGCTTTTTTTCTGAAATATTTTGTATGCTAAAAATAGGAGGTGCATGGAATTGTGTAAAATGTAATTTCATATCAGAAAAATTGTCAAAATACATTACATTATTACATTAAGACAGTTAGATCTTTAATGTGACAAACCTGATAAATGGATTTGAAGGTCTTGGTGGATGGATGAACATATGAAAAGAGATAATTTTAAACGTCAAGCTGTATTTGACTCCCTCTGACGTGTCTTCATCTCCAGCTTTCTCAAATGTCAGCATACTCAACATGAATCATTTCTCTTTTTACCCATACACTTGTTCCTTTTCCCTCTTTATTCAGTCTTTTGTCTTGTAAGACATTGTGACGCAGCTCTCTGATTTGTGCCTGACACACTCCCTTTATCTTTCTATTTTTTAATTCGCAGTAATTCAAATCAGTATTTTCTCCCTTGTTCCTACACTGTCCTCTTTCATCTTACATAGTCTCATCTCATCTCCTCTAATCAGCATTTTTGTTGCTCTGAAAAAGACGAGGAGTTTTCTCACCCTTGACGATAGTCTAACTCCTCTTCTCCATCACTGTCGGTGAGTTCCAGCGTTGAACCAGTGTTTGATAGATGTTTCTCCTCCAACCTCTTCTGTGACGCTGTTTAAACCCTGCTTTGAGAGCCGATCCTCATTTGTCACCGAGTGTGAGATGTCCTTTTAAAGTATATTGGACTGAGGACAGATTCATGCTGTCGTAATTCTAGTTCCCCACCTGAAGACAAACCTCATGTCTTTTTTGGGAACACAACATGTCCGTAAGTGAAAAGTAGCACTAGCCATAACTTTAGCGCTGAGATCAGAGTAAAAGATTAGAGGAAATAGCTTCAAATTAACCTTGAATAACCTTATCATACTCTTATTCGGTTTCACTAAATTGTGTCTTTACTTGAGAGCACTGTAAGTGGGTTGTGAGTGTATCCCTCAGGCTTTAGTTTGAGGATTTTAATTCAACATCAGTCTACGGGCCTATGTGTGTCCTAAATCTGACTTTGTAAGGTTCACATCTTTGTTGCTCTTTTGAAAAGTCAAACTCAGAACTGCATAATTGCATTTAAAGGGATGGTACTGTTTTGAAGCGTGCCTCTCATCATTTAACACAGCTTGGTTTTTTTTCACGAAAGATGTAACAGCCTCAACAAATATTTAGAAATTTGATTGGCTAATTACTCAATGCAACAATGCCCGCCTATCATGTTTGCAGCTGTTTTTTCCTGATGGATGGAAAGACAGACTAACTACAAAGTAAACAGCTCACCCACTTAGACCTGATCACTCCTCGTCTCATCTGAATGGAATTACTTGAAATGAAGATCTATGAGCAACTTTTTTTTATTTTAGCAAGCACTATCTCTTTTAAAATAAAGGTGTTCTTCATGCCTGCCGCCATCATTTACATAACGGTTCACATTTATTCATTTAGTACTTGCTTTTATCCAAAGCGAATTACAAACGAGGGACATTGCAAGCAATTTATCATTACAGCCAAGAATATTTACTGTACACAATGCCAGGTTTCAAGTATTAGCTAAATTAGTAGCAGATGCAGAAAAGAAAAAGAGAGAAAACAACATTTTTTAAAAGTGTTTTTAGGAATTGCCTTAACAGTTAGTGCTTGCAAAAGAGATTGTTGCTTGCAGTGTTTACTAAGCACCTGACTGATGGTCAGAAAAGTGACTTTTTATAATTTGTTACTTTCAACTACCTTTCAGCTGGCTTTTCAAGAACTGATAATATAAAACAAATTATTATATTGGATGCTACAGTTTACAGCCATTTTAATTGTGTTCATACAACTACACCGTGAAACAAGGTTTCATAAAAGTTTCTTTTTATTTCCCTTTTCTTTTCAATGTTTTTAAAAATGAAATTTGACATGAATACAAAAATCATCATTAACAGCGCTCGTGAAAACCTGACAACATGTCAAAAATGTTGACAATTTATAAAAGCTAAAAGTGGTTGCAAACTTACTGAAGCTGTTGTCAAAATGCAAAATGCAGTTTTTTTTTTTTTTGTGTTGCTGTCAATTCAGTTTCAAAATTGTGCAGACACTAAATACAGCTCTTGGTTAAAAATGATTTTAAAAAAAATGTATTCCAATATGTTTGCGTGTATTTGAGCACCTCATTTGCATAAGTGTTTCTCTCTGATTGATTGACAGTTGGGTTTCCAAACCAGCCACATCATCAGTGTCACAGTCAATTTCGTCCCCTATCAGTTCACCTCGAGTGAAGAGACAATGGAACCATGGGTAATGGTTCCTGAACTGGAAAGCAGAATATTATAAATTCACTTTAGAATCTTTTTGACTGATTCTTTCATAATGTCATTTGCATCGTAATGGCAGAGCCACTGGTCATGCATGGTTCCTTGCTCTAACAGGGGACAATTTTGCCAGAATGGGTATGAGGAATTCTGGCAACAATTACTGGCTCACTTCATGCTGATGAATATAAACGAAACTGTAGCAAGGCAGAAATATAATAGTGATGCTACTCCCCCTATTGATATTAGAGAATGGTAGTTTCGTATTTTCAGTTTCTTTGACCTTTGGCTGTGATGATTCCCACGTGATTACATAATGAAATGAAGAAAAGGAAACGGTTGCTTTGGGTGGGACCTAAATAATTTAATGCTGGAGACTTTTTGTAAAAGAAAAAGTATATTATACAACATTCTCTCTATTCAGAGACATAATGCACCTACCTTTATTGTATTTATGTATTTATTTATTTTTGGAGGGAGCACTTCTAGTTGCAAAGGCATGACCAAAGGAAAAACAACGACACCTTTTACAACTTACAAGTTGTTCTATATAGAAGCGCTAGATGAAGACTACAGTGGTACAGTGCTTGTTTAACACACAAGGGGACTCAAGTTCAAATCCTGACTTAATATATGATGCATTTTTAATAAACCAAGCAAAAGTGTAGTCAAACTGAACATGACAGCCAGTGGTCACCGTACATAATCATACAAAGGTAAAGAATAACTTTTGACATTTAAAAGAAAAAAGAAAAAAAAAGAGAGATAGATAATTTTCTTTATGTGTTAACATATGCATCAATTGAACAACACATATTTTGGATTATGTGCACTGCTGAAAAGTGTGATCAGGGATGATTTTAAACACATTTTATCTTCAATATTTGCTCAATTTTATCATTAAAGATAGAAATATTATTTTGCATTTAAAATCCTTTGAGATGAGCCTCTGTGATCTGAGCTATTACTATGAGAACATACCGTTTGCACTGAAACCTGCAGTAATTTAACCCAATTTAACTCTCAACATGCACTTCCTAAACTTGTCAGCAGTCTTCTCTGACAGCTGTTTCCAGAGAATAAGAGCAAGCAGAAGCAACAGAGAGAATGAGACGAATGAAAAATGTGCAATGTGGAGGGAACAAATGCAGCAAGGGAACCATAAGACACACAACATGCTTTCAAGTGCTTAGCCTCTGACATCCCCCAGCTGAGGATGCCATGTCAATCATATTCATAAAGAGCAGTGCGAGTATGACTGCAGAAGGTATTTTTGTTTGGTATGCAATGTCTGACGTTAAAGCTGATTACTGAAATATTTAAAGCTAATAATGTATTAAATCCGCAACACATCAAAAATGCAGTTCACCTGGCATCCACCGAAACTGTATAATATTATATACATATGTGGAAAAACTGTCCCTATACTATTTTAGTTTAAGTGAAACTGAGAAAAGGCTCTAAGACAAAATAAGGAAATAGGGCAACACATTAAAATAATAAAATCTCTCTTTTAAGCTTACCTCAGATAACTCTTGATCAGTGGCTCAATGGTGTTTATATTTGTCATAAAACAGTGATTGCATTTGCTGTGCGCCGGGCACACAGTAAGCAATAATATTTACAGCCCTCTGTAGTCTATTAAAGGAACAGCCTTGGAGGATGAGGGCACAAGCAATCAATAACCCGGATCAGGCCGGGATCCGATTGGCTGTAAAACAGACTAAACAAAACATTAAACAACAAGACAAATAAGCCGCATATGAGATATATAAAGTTCTTGCCTGGTTTTAAGGCAATGCTATAAAAACCTAACAATGTGCTCTACAGTGTATCACATCACTACATCATTTTATTTATCAGTATTTTTAGTCTTGTTGGCCAGTAAGCATGTCTAAACAGCTTCAAACTTTAGACTTTTTTTGAGAATAAAACAATTTAAGTAAAACCTGATATTTATTTCCCCCAGAGGACAAAAGTTGCTTTATAATCTTGGTTTAAGCATAAATCTATCTATAATTAGTGGAATTTATTCTGAAATCGTGAAAACATTTGCCAAATGGTAAGAAAAAAACAAAACAAAATGGTAAACAAATATATTAGTTTTTAAATGAGATGTTCTATTTTCTATTCTATTAATTTTAAATAATCAAGTAATTATTTTTTTTTTTTTAGGTCCATATACTATCCATATGAAACGTTTGTCTAGCAATTATAGCATATGGATCTTATGGACTGCTTTTGTAACACTTTCTCTGTGTTTTTCCAAATTCCAGTTTCTATTTATTGTTACATCATGGAAAAGAATGACCAGCACATTCTTCAAATTTTTTCCTTTTGTGCTCCATGGGAAAATTTTGGAATGCCGTGAGCTTGAGTAAAAGATTATATGTTTTGGGGTATTTTTTTTTTTTCAGTTTGCTTCTCAGGTAAATTTATCTTGTTGGAAAGTGAGACATTTTTACTAGAGAAAAAATACATTTTTGAAGTTCACATGTAACTCGTCTACCCCATGTGGAAAAATCCACTGTGAATCATGAACTGAATTTGCCTTTCAAATGTGATGTCCCATTTAACTAATTGTGTCATCTGGTCATTTTACATAATCAGAAGTCATCATTGTTGAAAGTCTGGAGCATCTGTCTCTGTTAAAATGCAAGAGCAGTAAGCATGCCTGTTAAAGCCCACTGATGGGCTGTTCATGTGGTGGTCATGTTTGAGGGTCACTGAGAGTCAATGATTTTTTTCCAGCGGTCTGTCCACCAAACAGATGGCACTCAAATGTCTGTGTTTAAGTGCTACTTCTGTGTGTGTGCGTCTGGATATCTGACAGACAGTGGCACTGCACTCCACAAACACTGATATTAAACTATTGATCCATATGTCACATCAGGTCATAAATAATGTCTGTGTGTGTATGCTGTGGCTCTGCAGAAATGTCAGTGGTTTGTTCCAGGGTGTATATTTGTCTGAGATTAATGTGTGTTCTTGGAGGTGAAGGCTAAGACAGGAGCTGCATTGATCAGAGGAGAGGGGAGGAAGGAAAAGATGGCTGCAGCTACTGGAAACTTGTCACAGTGACACACACACACACACACACACAGAGAGAGAGAGATTAATCCTAGGCAAGGAAACTATACAAAGCAACTGCACAACGTAAACTCTAATACAACGACAAACACAAAGCAGTGCTTCCAAAGACAAAGAGTACAAATCGAAAACAAACAAAAGAGATCCTGCCATAACCCCCCGGTTGAACAAATGCTCTGACGGAAACCTGTTTATCTTCTATAAACAAGTCCTCAGTCCTCCCTGTGTAAACCACAAACAGAGAATGTTCTCCAAATAAGACATGGTCATTTATAAAAAAATGTTGACAAGTAAATAAAGAAAACTCTGTAGCATCGATGGACTCTCGCCCAATCACACAACAGGACTTGTACCTACATTGAACTGAAATACTTTGTGTTTATAGAAAGGATGTGTCTGAAGCCATTTACCTTATTCGAGAAAGGCACAGATAATGGCTTTAAAACGAATAACGAATTTTACCAAATAACTGAAAAAAATATTCACAGACTCATTCACTCATCGTTGTTGGTAGGTAAGAGGTGGGTCAGGAGACAGCACAATATTATGCATTAACCTCTAAATTTACAACACAATAATGTGTGTGTGTGGAGTGAGTGTAAACTCTATGATGGAAGTGAGCAGTGATGTCATCTCTGCGCATCTCTCAGAAATCAGACCATGACCGAGGTCTCGCTTTCTCCCTGGGCCAGTATTTAATGTATTCTTTATGATTTACAGTATAAATATTATGCATAGTAGAGATGGGTTTTTTTAAATCAATTTTCAACCCCCAAATGTTTTCTCCTAATGTTTTCCATGTTTTCTAATCAGGTACAGTATTTTATATGGAGTCCGCTTAAGGTTATGAATGATTCACCTGATATAAATCTGGAAACAAGTTCTACTGGAAAATTAAATAAATATATCTATATTTTTGTCTCTTATTTAACATTTAGTTTTAGTATTTTGATGAGAAGACATTAAAAGAAAATGTGTGAATTTTTTTTAGATAAGGCATATTTGAACAGAATTCCATTTCAAACAAGCTTCTCATGTAATTTGATGAACTTCCAGATTAGGTCCTGCATAGTTCTGTTTTCATTAGTGTGTGTATTGGCCACTCTCTGTATCTCATTAAGCAGATATTGGAAGCTGATAAAATATATACACAATTTGCATTTGTTTTTAGAGTTCCAATATTATTGGTCATGAAAAAAATTAAAAGATAATGAAGAAGGGTCTTCTCTGTCCTTTCCTTATATTCCTTCATAGAGAGAGAGAGAGATAAGTTAACAGATTTATATTTTAGCATAGATCAAAGATTAGATGCATCCTAATTTTTTATTTCATATATGAGATTAGATGTCTATTCAAATGAATGCACCACAAATTACAGTAACCCAAAGGACAGTACACTATTTCCTCAACAGACAAGGAGTTTGTGGTGGTTCTTTATTATTTTAAATCATTAAAAATGTGTATTTGCAAAATAGCATTAATTGTGAGGCCATGATTTCCAATTTTATGGAAATTACCATAAACATTGTATCTACATGCAAATGCAAACAGTAAAATTAAAATAACAGTAATACTTTTTTACTGCAGCGCCTACTCAAGTACATTTTTGTTTAGACGTTCTCTGGTATATTTTGACACAGTAGTGATATTGAATTCTCTGTATTTTTTTCACACTCCTCTGTGTAACCAAAGCAGTGGAAGCAAGCCAACCTGTGCATGAGAATGAACTGTGTATGACTAAAAGATTGCAATTTTCCTACAGTTCAGGCAGAAGAGAACATGACTGAAGTCTGCCATTGGTGCATCTGCCTCGAGAACTAACGCTTGTTATTAAATATGTTTTCTGGCATCTGACAACTTTGCTCCTCTGTAAGGCAGAATGAGTTTCGAGATTGGAAACGGTGCAGTGTTTGGCTCTGTTGAAATCCTGGATTTGGATAATTTTGTGCACGACGATGCAGGATTGGAGCAATAACATTGTGTTTTGGGATTAGGCTGGTATTGGGATTTTTTCCTTATAGGATTTGCCAACATCTGTTCCAGTGTTCCCACTTAAATTTAGGAAAACAACAGCCTGTGAATCAAAAAAACCTGCCGCCATTGTATTTGATTGTATGTGTGTGTGTGTATTTAACAAAGAACAAGGAACAAGTGTGTATGTATTTACAATAGAGATTGGTTGTGTGTGTGCGCGTGTGCATATACCCTCCCCTGAACCACAGGGAAAGATGGGTGGATTAACCTAAATGGAAATTCTCTGTTCTGTGTGGCTCTCAAGGCTCTGGCTGCGTACAGGGGCCCTTATCTAAAGCAGGTTTTAGAGGGAGTAGATTCTTTTATTAGGGCCTTATTTCTGTCTCGCTATCATTATTCCACAAATTCATATGTCAGAACAGTTCTATTCAACCCTCTGCCTCTCATGGGGCACAGGGATGACAGCAACACTCTGAGAGAGCCTCAGGAGTGGATTATTATTTTACAGAGTATTGTACAGGCTGAGGGAGCTTTATAAAGATGCTCAACGGGGAGAAGAGTGGTCATGCTTGGAAATTTAGATCCAAGTTAAATTAGCTACAATGGAAAGCAGTTTCTCTGTGTGTGTGTGTGTGTGTGTGGTGTTGTTGGTTAACACAGTGTGTGCAACTGTGCATGAGTCTTTGTTTTCTCTTTAAAACCACTGAAGGAAATAATTGCCTTTTCTTTTTTTTAACCTATTCATAATGATTCTTAATAAACGTGGACTGATTGTTACATGACATACTGAATAGTCATAGCACTTTTTTTTTACATCAGTTTGTTCAGGATCTATTAATGTGTTGTTCAGAAAAATAAAATCATTCATACAGTATAATGGCACTTTACATTTTACAAAAGTAAAAACACCAGGTATTTTTACCAGGTACCTGCCCTGAATTCATAATAAAATTGAGGGAAAAATTGAGGGAAAATTCTTTGGAAAAAAAAAATATATATATATGCACTCAAGTTTTTTTTTTTTGAACAACTTCTGCTGACCAAGAAAGTCAAGTAATGCAACCAGGAACCAAAAATGCAATGCAACAAAAAACATTTGTAATTTTTTGTATTACTTTATTTATTTATTTTAATAATGATTTTGATATATGTGAGCTTATCAAGGACAAACAGTTTTAAGAATGTATAAATGGTTGCATGGATGATTTGTCTGTTATATGCTTTAACTTATATCACATGACATATAAGTGCCATTTTATTGAATTTAAAAAAAAAAAAATTAATGTTTTTTAAATCCATGTGAAACAAATGTGAATGCAAAGACAAAACTTTTTAATTTTTTTGTTGTTTTTCATATCCAGCTGACAAATAGTTTAGTTTTGGGTTTAAGAATATATCTGACACAATTTTCTGTGGGGGAAAAAAGAGCAACGTCACAATTATAAGGATGTTTACATTTTATTTTTTCTGACAAATAAGACAAATATAGTGATTAAAACTATTTTTTTTTTTTTTTGCTGTGTCTGTACAGCCCTTTGCTGAGATTCTGTAAGCACCAGCTAAACATCCATTGTCCAAATGAATGGCACCCCAGCCAGACTAAATAAAGACTCATTAATATTGTAGCTCACACGGCCAAATGAATCCTTAGATGTCACGACAGAGCTGGGGTGTCATTAGCTGTGGTGCTAACAACAACAGCAGTGTCTAGGGGATATTAATAAATCACCACCAAAATTTAAATTAAGGCCTTAAGCTGTTATGATTTGCTCCAAACATCTATTTTTAAGTAGCATTTTATTGCTAATATGTACACTTTAGGTAATAATATGTGCACTTTAAGGTACTAATATGCACCTTTTAGGGGTACATAAAGTATTGATGGCTTTTTTCTAAGAGCATTGTAACTCTCATTTCATACCTTTTATGTGGATGCTTTTTAGAGCTAATATATGCATTAATAATGGTGCGATTTTCTGCATGGCTACCGGAGTCACTGTCAGTGTTCTCAGTTAACGGAGAGTCAGGCCATTAATGCAGCAAGATGCAGAGGTTAAATACACTCAATCTATTCACCTGCCGTCACCGGTTCTGTTCCGCTTTGATGAGCAGCGGCGCAAATAATTAGCTGGAGCACAGCACCTAGCTTGCGCTAAATTAATTTTCTAAACAAACAATAGCAAAGCAGACACCTCCCACCCACAGGGAGAAAAGAATACTAATCTTGAAGTGTCTGTGAGTCTATGTGCTTAACCTGGAACGGTGTGTGTGTGAGAGAATGAAAGAGAGAAAGTAAAAAATAAACAGTTTTGTTCTGTAATGTTAAGTCTCTCACAATGATTCACGTTTAGCCAAGGCATAACACACACACACACGCGCACACACACACACACACACACACACACACACACACACACACACACACACATTCTCTCTCTCTCTGTGTGTGCCATGTTCCCCTCATTAGCCACCTTTGACACAGCAGGAAACAAAACTAAATTATTATTAACAGAAGACAGATTAACCTAAGCTAAATCCTTGCATTTGAAATGATTAAAAAACAACAACAACAAAAGGCACATACGCACAAAGACAAGATCGTTGTGTTCAGTGGATCAAAGTGAGGTAAAAGGCCAGAATTTAATCTCCTTGTAATTAGAAATATTGGCAGCACTATTCTCACTATTAACTAACCATTCATTATGACTTTGGTCGCAATAATTTCCTGATTGGCTTATTAATAGTAAAGCTTTTGTTTAGTTTAGGTAGGATTAGGGCAGCGGTGTCAAACTCAATTCCAGGAGTGCCGGAGGCCTGCAGAGTTTGGGTTCAACCCTAATTAAACACACCTGATCCAAAAAAATCAAGTCCTTCAGGCATATTTGAAAACTGCGTGCTAGAGCTGGGTTGGAACTAAACTCTGCAGAGCTCCGGCAGTTTAACACTCCTGGTTTAAGGGGTCGAAAATAAGTCAAGGGAAGTCACCTTTTTGTATAGCGCTTTATATATTACTGATTGAGTCGAAGCAGGTTTACAGTGTCAAACAGGACAATAGTTTGTCAATAATGCAAGAGGAAAATTTCAAAGAGTAATATTCCAGCTAAAGTCAGTTCATTGATGATTCAGTGATGTCATCATCCAGTTCACCTTCACAATCAGTCAAGCTTCCCCAACTATGCTAGCCAAAGGAGACAAGGAACCAAAATTTACTTCATCGGTGACAGAAATGGAGGAAAAGCCTTGGGAGAAACCAGGCTCATTGGGGGGCCAGTTCTCCTCTGGCCAGATGAAAACAGCAAGGCAAGGGTTAATTCCAGTCTGCAACACAGATCAGATTGTGCAGAGGACTCATCTGGTTCCTGTTGTCTTGTGCCAATGGTTGTTGAGGTGACGAGGTCTGTTTCTGGGGGCATCTAGTTGACAAGGTCTCTACTGAATAAGGAATAAGAATTAAAAAGACTAATATTAGCATAGATGCCATTCTTCTCACTGTATCGAGTACGTTGAGTCTTATGTGAAGACAAATATTGAGAATAATGCATTCATATGTGCTTTGTAAGTACTAGTAAAAAGCCAGTATGCTTTTAATATGCATGTTAACAAAAAACTAGTTAATAGTGAGAATTGTTCCCTAAAATAATGCATTTCTGAAATGTTTTTTTGTTTTTGGTCCTTCTGTAGTTTAAAGCAGTGATTCTCAATCCTGTTTTGTGAATTTTTTGAATATTAGAAAGAACACATGCAAGTTTAGAGCAACATTTTAATTAAGTAAATGTGTCATGCGGCTGTAGGACCAATGGAGTCAGATGCAGAGGGAACAATGCAAGCAGTTTATTGAATGTTCAGAGGAAGAACTGTTCAAATAGAAACAGTACAATCCTCATGGATTGCAGCAAATGAAGAACAAGTACTGGGTACACACTGGGCTGGAGAAAACATGGGATCTGTAGAGTGTGTCAGAAACGGAGTCCATGAAAGAGGGGGAAAAATACAAAAACAGGTATGTCCATAAGGCAAAGAACACTAACCAGGAGCAAAAGCTAGAAAAGTACTGGAGTGAAAAATTAAGTTGGTAGACAGGAACTGCAACACACTAAGTCCACAAATAACAAAACAAACAAAAGAGCATTTATAGAGAGCTGATTATGAGGAACAGGTGAGTGCAATCAGTGAGCTGAGCGTCTCCATGGAAACACCCACACAGACTGTACCTGAAATTGCCCCCATACCCTTAAAAAGGGCACTATTTTGTACTACTATATTTGTAGTGGTGTCCAAAACCATAGTGAATGTTCTTGAGTGCTCTCATTCAATCCCACAATGCAGCGAAAAAATTATTGTACAACCGGTGCAACTGCGAGAGAATACCCATAATGCAATGTGAAAGTTGTGCACTGAATGAATTCCCGTGTTTTGCCAGAAGATGGTCTTGAGAGTCCAAAAGCCTCAACTTGCATGATGAAGCCTATGCATTTAGGCCTATTCAATTTAAATTAAATCAAATAAATAAATAAATAAATAATAGCATGTGATCGCGATTGTGAATGTGGTATTTTTTTTAACCAATTTTATGATCATTTTATAGCTTTTTAGAGTAATTTTTTCTGTATTTACTTTGATTATGACAAGAGAGTGTGTGAACTTAAACCTGCGGTAGGGAACTTTTGACGCTCTAGCGGTTAATAAACAGAACTGCTTGCGTCTTGCGGAAGAACATCGTAGCCGGAACTACTTCTCTCTGTTTATGTCTATGAAGAATCACAAAGGTACTGGGTTACTCCGCCGCGGTATCCCCGAAGCAATCTAAAATAGTCCGAATATAAACACTTATTATAGATGTACCCTAGTGATTCAGGACAAGCCAAAAACACGGTTTGGAAAATGGATTCATGGTGTACTCGCTTATTATATACATTTTTCTACATTTTGAACACAAACAAAGTTACGGACCGCAGCTCTGATTGGTTGTTTCTTACCGGGAGCGGATGGCTTTCTGCAAATGGCAATAGGACACTGGGAGGAGCCAGAGGAGCTTGATTTTTTCACAGATTATCTGTCTCATATTCTACTTTCAGGACATAATGACAGGTTTAACAAATATGTAAAAAATATATTTTTACTAAAGTAACCTACTGCAGCTTTAAGTGATCTATCCTTTTAAATAAGAGAAGAGCACAAGAACATACAGTGCTGTATATATTTCCAAAATGCAGAGTATCCATTTGCATTGTTTAATTGAACAGATGACAAGAGAGAGGAGAGGCTGCAAGCACAAGTCAGATCTCTCAGTAACCTGGGTCTGGTGGCCCTCTCACACAGAGGGAAACTCAAGGGTGTCAACTTATTACCAGGTGCTAGACAGAGACCATGAGAGAATGTGTCTGCATGACACAGAGGATCAAGAATGGAGAAAAAGGAGAGGTTTAAAGATATTTCACTTTGTAGAACATTTCCTTAAACTTCAAGTTAAATAATCTATAATTCATATTGTGCCAATCTGTGTTAATACATTTTTTCAAGTGTCAGTGCTTTCCAACATGTCCATCATATTTTGGCAGTGTTAGATTTTTCTTGGAGTTTTAACTGATTGAGTCTCTTTACCACATCAAAGAGCTCCTTTAATACAAATGGCCCTACAGTGTTGCCACGGGCAACGGCCTATGTGGCTGTTTCTTGCGAATCTGAAATCAGTAATGAATAAGAACTAACACTCAGAAAATAAAAACTTCTAGTTTTGTCATTTTTGCATGTTTTTGTTTGAGCTTGGTCTATTATTATTATATATATAAATTTAGTCTTTTTTAAATAGTGTATTATTTAGTCCCATCTCAATTCTCCCTGTACTGTGTGTGTGTGTGTGTGTGTGTGTGTGTGTGTGTGTGTGTGTGTGTGTGTTTGTACGTGTTGTAAATAATCTGATTTGGCCTACATTTATTTTCTTGGATGCTGAAAGTGTCCTGTTGAGCAAAATTCTGTCAGAAGTGGGAAGAGACAGCAAGGGCAACTTAATTTTTGATACAATGACATCTGCCAACATTTGGTTTCCAAGAAAGGTGTTGGCAAGCTGGAGACTTAATTAAGAAATCAGAGATAAATAGCATGGATAGTCATAATCATACCTCTCCTCTGCAGTGCCAGAGATTGTACAAAATTCATATTATATGAGGGAGACTTGAGAATGCGTTCAAAGAAAGTATGCGTTTTATAATGCTATTTTATTCCACATTCCACTTGTGTTCTAGGCCCAAATGGAAAACAAAAACATAAACCTAAAAAATTCATCATTATTAAATTATTCCACCCAAAATGATTAAACTCCTTTGCCCCTCTCTCTGTCTTTTCTTCCCCCGAGATAAAAACACTCAAGATACAAAATGTTTGTTTTAAAATCTAATGCACAAATTCAATCAGAAGTAAAATGATGCTATAAATCGATTGGCCCGACTGTCTTTGTATTTTGCAGATTACACAGAAGTCCAGATTGAATCAGTCTATTGCATGCTTTTAATAACCATAACATCCATATGAATTGGGGGGGGGGGCTTGCAGTGAGACCGGGGAGTATGAAGTCAGGCAAGACAGATTACTGAAATGAAATGAAAGAAGGGAAGGAAAATGAGAGCGGAGCGAGTGAGGGCTAACTGGGTGAGTGTTGCAGGCCACAGTACTGCACAAAAGTATGAAATATAGATTTCTAATCATTTTGAAAGCTGCGTTAAAATGAGTGGGTGGAAAATACCTAATTTGGGAAATAATTTTGCATTAAAGGAGAAGTTCACAGTCAGTCGAGCAATGCGATGGGAGTTTTAAAAACATTTTCAAGCATGAAATATTTAAACCTGAGTAAATTTACCTCGTCATTGATTTTCCAGACTGTTCTTTCCTCTGAGCTTGAGGTTCGGGCTTCCTGGCAGTTGGAATCGTAAATTGTAAAAAGCTACACATTCCACCATCTTCATACGTCTAGTCTTTCCTCTATTGACAAGCTGCCAAACATGGCCGCCAAGACTGATGCAGTGTCACCTTGTAAGCAAATCACCTGCGCCACAGATGTCACTCCTGTTAAATGGGGTTATTTTTTGCACCCATGTGCATTCGGAAAGGATTTCATACAGCATTTTTTATGTTCTCAAATCAAACTAGCTTTCTCTCTGCTGTGAAAATCTGTGGATTCGTGGCTGAAGGAGGCTTGTTAAAACAGTGCGGGTTCTTCTTGTGTTCATTTAAAAACGCTCTGTTTGGAACGTGGGCAAAAGATAGGTTGTCAAAACATGTCAAATTCACATCATTTGAGTCGGAATTTGCCTGCTGATGCGTTGCACACTTTAACTGTCAACATTAGGTCACACAAGGTCGAAACAACACAAAGTATATAGCCGTCAGAATATATCTCGATGTATATCTTGAACATTTTAAACAGAGAAAGACCAAAAGGGTAGCCTGACATCTTAAATGAAAATAAATGATACATCTTTGTCTTGTGTTTGGTGTGTATGTGTGACTGAGGCTTAAAGTGAGACAGAAGTGGCAGGTTATGAAGCTCACCATTGCTCAGGAGAAGTGTGTCGACTCAACAGAATTATTATGGGATGGATGTTGAGACATGAAAATCAGTAGGGCTGCTCCACAAGTTATTAGATAGCAAAACAAAGAGACCAGGGGCCTATAACCTGAATACATGGAATATGAATAAAAATAAATCACCAGTTTCTCTTTAGTGAGTGCAAAGAACTCAAGGACATAGCAAACAAAGCAGCATCCAAACCAAAGTAGTGAAACCATTTAAAATGTAATTTCACTGTATTTAAAATCCCTGTGTTCACTTAATATTATGATCTCCATCTGAAAAAATATTTGATGAGATAAGATGATTTGATAAGTTCAGTATTTTAATCTAATATATTAACATACAGACGATGGTGCAGGACATGAAAATAATGCAATACAGCAATAACCCGTTTATCCAACCTTTAATCAGTGATATGAAATTGATTTTCTGTCAGAAAGTACACACGCTTGACTGAGCCACACAAAATCCAAAAGGGGTTTGAGTATGGAAACTGACGCTATGGACCCTCATCTTCTCATGATTAAACATGAGGTGATGAAATTAATCCTATTATGAAGTATAAAGTTACAAATCATCTTTAATTTATGATTGAGTTAAGATAACCTCTGTGAGTACCTTTCTGCTGAATATTGTTTTTATACTTTATACAGGAAACATTAGTGCATGATTAGGTATAGAGTTCACCACTGCTTTGAGGTCAAGGTAATCAAGTCAGTAAAGTCACCAACTTAAATGTTTTTAATGATTACACCCAAACATTGGCTATTCCTGAAGGTGCAGAAGACAATCCCTTTCAGGGGCTGTACAGATTCTCCATTTAATTGTAGACTCACAATAAAAAAACAACACGCAAGTTACAGTCACTCATGCATTTTTCTCTAATGTTGGTTTCAGTGGCATTAGCATCTCTATCAGGTCGATTCTTTCACTGGAGCTGAGAAAGATTGCGGTTGCTAATGTGACTCGGCCGTGAGTCGCTGGAGGCCTGATTGATTTGTTAAACTGGTGCTATTTTACTCCTGATGGAGTCTACAGTTTCTATTTTTATCTCTTTGCAAATAAACTAAAATGCATCAAAAAACAAATCGTGTATTCAAAATTTCATCATTAATTTGAACACATTTTAATCTAAATGAAATGGCATAAAATTTCAGTCAATGAAATAATAAATATTACTAATTAATATATAATGTCCAAAATAAATATATGTGTCAAATTGACACATTTTTGAAAAATGTATTATGTTTGAACAATGTACAAATGTTTAATTCAATGATGTATGACACATGTACACTACCACTGAAAAATTAAGATTTTATTTATTTATTTATTTATTTATTTATTTATTTATATACGTTGCTATGATTTGGTTCTCAATATTTTTTTTTATTTTTATTAATGATGAAAATAGTTGCTGCTTAATATTTTTTATGGAAACCATGATACATGTAAGGAACAGCATTTATCTGAAATATAAATATTTCGTAACATGATACATTTCTTTACTGTCAATTTAATGCATCCTTGATGAAAAACGTATTAATTAAAAAAACACTATAAAATAATAATATTTTGAACAGAAATGTATATGGAATTACAAACACATCAGTGAAATGTATAACATGCCAAACTCATGAAATATAATGAAATAAGTATACTGAAACATTAGCTAACATGTTTCATGTTCATGTTTTAAAGACTGTAGACTTTACATTAGTACACTGTCACATGACTAGCGCTAACACCAGTGCATGCATTTCAATACCTGTGCAAATGTAAGCAGCAATATTATACTCATGTTGATTGATACAGCTGATTAATCTCATATATATAAATAAAGCAGTGCAATCCACAATACTGTGATTGGATTATTTGACTTATTTATTCTACAGTTGTCATTTTGTAAACATTGTTATTGCATTGTGAATATCGCACTAGGTTATTTTTATATATACTTTTTTTTCATTGACAAGATGAAGACTGCTCTTTAGAAGCTCTTTGACCTTCTTCTGTAGAAACACACACTTAGATTTTCCATTATTCGCTTCTTGGCAATACCTTTCTGGCATGATTCTGGTAAGATACTGTCTCTTCAACCCAAATTTCAGTCTGTTATCAGCCTGCCATTGTCTCTGTCAACTATTTTCTCTCTCATTTCTTCAAATGCAGGACGGAAATAGAAAGACGAGCTTGCGCAGATGCTGTTCAGTCGTCAGGCTAACTCTGTCCTGTTACAATAACAGATCTCGCTGTGAGTAATTTGCATCACAATCCACTCTGACTGCTCACCCCCGTGTCTTTTATTTTCCCACTTCATCATTCTCTTACTCATTCTCACTCGAACCCACTCGTGTGGTCTTTATTTATCCCTCTCTCCGCTGCCCATTCACTCGTGCCTCAACCCTTCACTTTGCTCTTATCTTTCACTGATGACAGAATTGCACAAATCTTCCTCAAGTGGACCTTGCAAGGTTCATAACTGTGTGTGGTTGTGTGTAGACGAATAGTGTTTGTGTAGATTTTCTCAAGGCCTGCTTGTGGCAGACACACTAGTGATCTTTCATCGTTTCCTATCAAGCCCTCAGTTGAGTCTTCAGTCCCATTTCAGCTCCCAAACACTTGACCTTCTCTATGCAAAGGCTGTTGGCAAAGCATGATAAATATGTTTCTGGCATGTTGTATGTTTGGCTGGAGATGTACCCATATACATATTCCAGAATTCATCAGGCTCAAACTGAGAAAGACTAGCCACCACAGAGTCTTTTGAACATGCTGGAGTTGACTTAACAATGCATTTACAATCCAAAAAGAAAAAAAAGCTATGCACTCTAATATTTATTTGGATCGCCTTTGGCTTTGATTAGTATGGTTTCACTGTGGCATTGATTCAGCAATGTTAGGCAACATCACAGCATTTATTTCCATCAAGGGCTGCATTAATGTTTGGCTAAAATCTTGTATTGAATGATAGAGTCAAAGTCGACTGCAGCACATCCTAAAGATGTTCAATAGGGTTAAGCTCAGGACTCTGTGGTGACCAATTCATGTATGAAAATTACTCCTCCTGCTCTCTGAACCACTTTTTCACAATTTGGGTCCAATAAATCTTGAATTGGCATTCTGGAATATAGGCTAGACATGGGTATGTCTTCCAACACGGTTGTTTGAGAAGTAAAAAGCTGCATTAGTTAGGGTTAAAAGAATTGATACCAAACGTGCAATATGCCAGAAACATATTAATCTCTGCAATAATGATCCAATCCTACACTCTTCAGTTTATATGGCAGTTTATATTTATTGGTATTTAAATACAGGTACAGGCTTATATTAAACCTTATTCTTGTGTATACGGTTGCTGTAGCAGTAAATAAATAATTGAATGAAATTTTAAAATGGTTTCTATTGCTACAAGATATCCACTTCATCTGTGACAAAGTATATGCAAAGAGTTTCACTATAGGGGAAGTCGATGGTGTCTGACCTAATGTCTCCCATTTTTAACCATTTAACCTTAACCATTTTTTTTTGAGAAATTAAAATGAGAAATGTGACACTTATAATTGTTATAATACAAGAGCATTTAACATTTATATTAATTATTCTGTTAAGGCAACTGCATGTAGCTTTGTGTTTTTGCGACTTTAGAGGCGCCTACAGTAAGATGAGTATAATACATTGTCATAAATATAACACCGCGGTAATCTCTGGTAAAGTTTGGAGGGAAATGTCGAAAAGAAACAGCTGTTCGCTTTATTTGAAGAAAGTCCATCTGAATGATTTTGAAACTGATATCAAGGTTAAAAAAATAAAATAAATGAATATAGTTAATTTAGTTGTATCTGTAAAGCCTTTTAAATCGTTGTTAGAGTCAGCTTACGTTTCAGTTACGCTGTCATGGTTTTGAGGTTAATAGTAAAATTAAGCAAAAGGTCAGTAAGCAAAATGATTTTAACAAGATTGAAGTGCCTCCTAAACCAAATTTTGGTTTCTCTCTCTCTCTCTCTCTCTCTCTCTCTGTGTGTGTGTGTGTGTGTGTGTGTGTGTGTGTCATAATCTATATTCTGCTACAAACACTACTTTGAGCTTAAGTTGTACTCGACCTGAAGTATTTCTTTAAGAGTTGTTACAACTTCCTAGCACAATATATTACAGAGAGTTTGTTTTGTACTTATATTTCTCTGAAACTGATTACGCAGCAGATTTTGTACTGATTATATAGCAGTGGAATTTTGGCCAAAGCAACTGTATGACTATCAGCACCGAACACACACACACACACACACACACAAACCCCAGACTGAGGAGGCAGGTCAGTTAAATTGGTTGGCAGCCACATTCCGCTAACAGATGCAGTCTATTAGCACAGACTGTATTCACAAGGGAGAAAGAGAGGCGCTGGAAGAATGAAAGACAAAAAAGTCAGTTTAATAATCACGCAGCAGGAGACAACAAAGGAAATTGCCTCTCAACTTCACAAATGCATAACTGGTTCTTACAAACAACACACTTTATATCATGTGTGTGTGTGTGTGTGTGTGCATCTGTGTGTTTTTGGCAGCCGTGATTAAAGAAGGTCTTTCTCTCCATGAATATGAATTGCTTCTTTGATGTTGCTAAATGCAACATGGTTTAGATCACACAGTAGAATTGAGGTGACTTGTAGTTAACTTCACTGACTCTGAGTGGCTCCTTATTCTGTCAGTCAGTCAAATCGGACTCAGAGATTGAGATGATAGACAACAGTTCTCCTGAAAGACCTTTTCTGATGCCTTGAATTCTGTCAAAAACTGATTTGAATACAGGAAAAAATATATTATTCCAGCAATCATTTATTTTTCTTTACCACTGTATATAGCTGGTGCTTGATTACAGTGAATAATGATAAATGCATGCATGTTATTCTGCAGACTGATTTAAATGGCCTAGTGAGTGTGTGTTTATGTGTGCGTATACTGTACATCATAGGCAATTCAGGACACTACTTAGAGGGCTTCAGCCCTCTATCATCTATCTATCTATCTATCTATCTATCTATCTATATCTATCTATCTATATCTATCTATCTATCTATCTATCTATCTATCTATCTATCTATCTATATCTATATCTATCTATCTATCTATCTATCTATCTATCTATATCTATCTATCTATCTATCTATCTATCTATCTATCTATCTATCTATCTATCTATCTATCTATCTATCTATCTATCTATATCTATATCTATCTATCTATCTATCTATCTATCTGTACACATGTAAACACGCAGATTAATAAATTACCTTAATTGCCTTATATGTATTTATTTTTCATAAAACTGTATTTTTCGTTTTGCACTTACACACACACACAAAATCAATTTCCCCAGAAAGGATATGTTTAGTTTTGCTTTGTGATAGTTACACGGAAAACAAAGAATGAACGATATCGTAAACAATCTGCATCCATACCAGTCTTCCTTTAGTTATATTATTCATTTTATATATAGTATGTAGTATGACTTTTATATACATTTATATAAATTTTTATTTTTTTAATATAAAAGTGTCAGTCAAACATAATGACCTACAGACCTTGCAAACTTGAAACGAAATATTCCATGGACGAGCACCATCTTTTATTCAGGACTAAGATAAAGGACTAAGCCCCTTAAGAATGAACTCCACACATTTCCTGTTAGATATATTAAGACAATGGTCACACTCCACTGAGTGTGATAGCCCTAAACGTACAGCGTACACAGTGTATCAAGAGTAAACACACACTCTCAAATGCACATGGTGGCACAGCCAGATAAGCAGACACTGTCACTGAAGCATGAGTATGTACACACACACACACACACACAGATACACACTCTTTCCAAGCTCTGTCTGAGACAGTTCTTCTTCTAACCACAAAACACTTGTTAAGTACCTTTGTTTAAACTGGTAAATAATTGGCAATAAAAAAATAATAAAAGTCTCTCATGCTTACCAACGTATGTTTATTTAATAAAAATTTTTTTTAGAACAGCAATATTGTGAAATATTGTAACAATTTAATATAACTACTTAAATACATTTTAAATTAATTATTCATTTGATGGAGAGTTGAATTTTCAGCATTATTCCTCCAGTCAGAAATCATTCCAATATGCTAATTTACTGCTCAAGAAACATTTCTCTTTATTAATGAAAATAGTTGTAATGGTTAACATTTCTGCTGATACATTTTTATTCCTGGACTCTTTAAATTTATTTGAAACAGAACATTTTGTAAATTTTTTTTTTTTTTTTTGTTAAAAAAGAATAAAAACACTTTATTGTCACCATACACTTTTTCATTTTTTTATCCAATACATTAATTCTTTATATTTTAAGTTATTCATCTTGATTATTGGCAACGTGTGTACTAGTCCCTCTTTTTTTATTATCAATTTTAACAGTTTTAACTCATATCTCAACAAATAACAAATTCTCTATTATCACTATCCATCAATAATCATGGATACAAAAAATCATGAACAAGTATACAAACAAAAATAGGCTTTATAAAAAATCTACATGATCTGAATAACTATATCAGTTTATCTCAGATTCAACCTTTTGTTATTGCACACTTAC